>NW_009608707.1:138868-185128 GCF_000690535.1 Cariama cristata
GCAGTCTCATCCCTTTGCGGTACATTAGTGGTTAGGATGGGATGGGTTAGTAAGAAAAAGAAATTGTTAATTCCCATGATACTGAAATAATATTCAGTTACAGAACAGAATATAGCACTTGGGTAGTATTTCAAAGACACATTATTAAATAGTTATTTATATTGCATACTCGCACAATAAAGTGAGTACCTTGCTCTACTAGCTTTGTTTGTATGCAAGTTAAATGTGACAAGACACACATGTTTAAAACCTGTGTTGGCAGAACAAATGTTCTGTATTTTGGCAGATACAAGCAGGTGATGAACATCAGGGATTGTAGAGGAATATCCATGTTGTACTTCGTGTGTGGTTTGTAGGTCATTCTATAAGATCTTTGTAACTTTTTCAAACCACTGCTAACCCTGACTGAAACTGAAGGTCAAGTTTAGATTTTTAAGAAAACACTGGAAAACAGGAGTTAATCTTATAATAAAGATATAGGTAGTATAGTATTCTAGCCAGCTGCCTTTTCTTAGTAGACTGGGATTAAGCAGAAAAAACTGATTCTAATTTATATTCCTAGAACACACTTCTATGAAGTGGGATTTTATGTTGAATTAAATGCCGTAATAGGCATGAATTTTCAAACAAACTTACATGAACATGTAGCTTGACAGAATGTTCATGTGTTACAAACTCCTTTGCCGGATTTTCATTGTACAGTTTAATCTGCCTGTACTTCCCCAACCTGAAGACCTAAAAATTGAATGGAAATAAAACTGAATATTATATTGTCTCAGGATTTCTTTTGATCCCCTTTGGAATGCTTTGGGGCTAGTAACTCTTAGTTTTGTGATTTCAGTTGCCTTTTCAGAAAATCACATCTGATTTATTTTAGGTTTTATTAAATACCAGGAAGCATGATCTTCTCCTGTTTCCTCTGCACTGGGAAAAACTTCATAGCTCAGCAGGTGCTTTACCTGAGAGTAAAATGACATGGTAAACCTCCTCTTCAGTTTGTTTTGTTTGTATTTTGTTGCCTGGAGCAGTGAGTACATGGTTTTCCAGTTCAATTACTGTGATTTTCTGTCAGATTTATTGTTGGTGAACTGGATGTAAGCATACTTATTATGTAGATGGGACTGTCTCCATAGTGCCATATGGATATGAAAATGTAGCTGGGACAGCAGGCTGAAGCAGGTGCGTCTTATAGTCATGTTTAGTTAGCATTTATCTATAGAACTACCTATTCGACCCTTTCAAGTGTCCCAAACTCTGTTGCATTTCCACAATTTTGCTGATGGTCTACTGATGCTTTTCAAGCCTGGTGAAGGCTGCACGGGATAAAACGGGCTGTGTGGCCCACCCAGACAGTGAGGTGATGGGAACATGCCAACAAACACTCGGAAGGCAGCAGCCCTGGAAGAAGAACAGGCTTGCTATTTACTAGCACTTGTATTTTCCCCTTGAGTCAGAGCACAGCGCAGGGGAAAGTGCTCTAGCAACTTTCCTCCTGTGAGTTCCACCAGCTTCTGCACTTGCACACTGACCCGCAACAAGCAGGAGGTCAAATCAGTGTGTTTGAAATGGCTAGTTCTGTGCTGGCTGTCTCTGCTGTGTATGATGGGATGACAAGTCAAGGGGAGCTTTCAATTGGTGCTGCTTAGGCATTCCTCTTTGTTGTCAGTTTTCTGGAGAAGGCTAAATGTATTTTAACCCTAAGAGGTGTGTTTCGTTACACTATACCTGGAAGAATTCTTTTGTAAGGAAGAAAGGGAGTTTAGAACTGCTTTCATAAGACAAAGTAGAAATAAAAAAGGGATTTAAAAAAATATTCTGCCCCTCATGTTCTCACAGACAAATTCTGTCCTCCGATTGTAGTTTCTCTCTACAGTCTGTTGGACCCATCTGGTTCCCTCAAAAGTTGACCTTTTTCTTGCTCCTGAGGCTTACCTGGGCTTGTTCCCTTGCGTATTAACAATCCCCAGGTGTCTTAACAACTTAGAAACTCCTAGCTCCTTTCATGGTCCCTTTCGCACGCCCCCACACTGAGATCTGGAAGTGTCTCCTTGCAGCAAGAGAGGTTGTTCAAAGGTCAGACCCATCTTCCCCCTCCCCACAAGGCCCCACCTGACCCAACACTTTCTCCCCAGAGGAGCAGAATGTGCACCCAGTTACACGTCTGGGAAGTGCTGTCATGCCCTATGTCTTCACTCCAGGCTTACTCTTTTCTACAGACTTGCAGGATTTATATAGAAAAATTCAAATACATGCAATCGGGGGCGGGGAGGAAACTTGTTAGCTATTCATTGTGCAGGCAGAAATGGGAAAAACTGCATTACTAATAGAACAACATTGCAGTCTGTGTAAGCATAAGAGAGTGAGATTGTGATGCGAATTTGAGGGAATGGATGTTGTGTCAAGATGGCTAGACCTCCGTTGCTTCAAGCTGTTAGAGACATGTTAGAGTGTACGTTGGATGTAGACCACAAGTGCCTTTTGATTTATGTTTTCATAGGTCCTTTTCCTGGTTTCTGCCTGTGTTTTCAGTCTATGACTATAGTCATGTCGTCCTGATTCACTTAGTAATAACCTGGCGCAGTAGCATTAATGGTAGTGTCATATGTGCGTCACTAGATGAGAGTATTTAGTGTTAAGAGCTTACTGTGATTTGGTCATTAATATATTTATTACCAGTCGTTAAAGGTCTAAAATCAATTAGTAGGAAAAGGTTAGAGAAGGTGTGCTTAAACTGGTTCTTTTCAAATGAACTGGGCCCAAAGGAATTCACCCTAGAATACCTAGAACAGTGCCTGAAATAATGACATAGACATTAGTGCTTATCTTCTCCAAACTTCTGGAAATCGGATGAGATTATGGAGGCCTGGAAGTCAACATCTATTTCTCAAAATTGGGAAAGGATTAGCTAAGGGAGGATTATAGGTCAGCTAGTTTAACATAATTCCGGGGAAAATATTGAAACAAGTAGATTATTAAACCTGAACAATGATGAGGAGAGGAGAAAAGGCTAACATAAATTGATTAAGCATAGCTTCCAATTGATAAATCCTGTTTCTTCCTGACAAGGTGACAGGTCTTCTGGGTGGAGGTGAAAAAGCAGATGACTTAGATCTTCTTTCTATTAAAGCTTTTTAAATAGTTTA
This sequence comes from Cariama cristata, assembly GCF_000690535.1. Classification (NCBI taxonomy): domain Eukaryota; kingdom Metazoa; phylum Chordata; class Aves; order Cariamiformes; family Cariamidae; genus Cariama; species Cariama cristata. The sequence continues at coordinate 142,012 of NW_009608707.1, forward strand.
GTTCAGTCTATCTGGCCCTAGCTTACTATGAGAATGTCATGTGAGACTGCATTACCATGAATGATAACCTGCTGGAAAACCATACTCACTAACAAAAGTTATTAAGAGACTCACTCGATTGGAAAACAAATTTCAAATTTTAAAAAAAATGAACCTGTAGAAGCCTGTATTTGGATACTAGTTCATGTTTTTAGCCAGAAAATCTATGTGTTAGAGTAGAGATTGTACTTTTAAATTTGAAGATAAAGGCAAAAGAAGTTGGAAAAGGGATTTGAGTACATCAGAAGATACTGGATTACAGTTCAGAATTATCTTGGATGTATGGGAGAATTGTACTGCAAGAAGGATATGAATTTTTTTAGTGACAAATACAGAGCATGATGTACTGGCAGGAATAATCATCTGAACAAATACAGCACAGGGGTAGTTACTGACTGGACAGCAGTTCCATAGAAAAGTTGTACAGGGGACACTGAGTAACCTGAATTACGTTCAGCTTTACTAAGTATTTGAAAGATTTTGACCAAGGTCATGGTTATCACTAGAGAGAGCTTGTAAAAAAGCAGTGAGAAAAATAAGGCAGCTAACTTCATATTGGAAAGAGGAGAGGGAACAACAAAGCTGATGCTAAGAGGGAGAAAATGTCTCTTCTTTTTTTTTTTTGTGGGCAGGAGAAATGAAATGAGCTGAAATTAAAGTGAGAGAGATTTGAGTGTTAGACATTAGAAAGAAGACTTATGATGATATAAATATCTGGTGAAAGTGTGAAATTGTAATCTAGAGTAATGAACAAGGCACAGATCTTTTGCGAGGGGCCCTAAGGTTGCATGTTCCTGCTGGTGGTGAGGAAGGCACTACGTGGCCTCCTGAGGATTCTCCCCACCTGGGATTCTTCTGGTTTCAGCGGACCTGTCAAAGAAGGCACATTCTGAAAACAGAAAATCTTTAAGCAATTAGAAGACACTTGATGGTCACATTTTTCTCAACATTCATATTCAAAATTGTTTGCTTACTTTTTACTAAGCTTCATGTCCTCAATTTACATTACTAACACTGGCTCTTAGGCAAATATTGCTTGTAACTTGCTCCTGTTTTCCAGGTGACAGAAGTGGTATTCAGAAACACAATCTTGTTCAGAGTATAAACTGAAACCACAAGGATGTAGTAGTTGACTGAAAGATATGAGTTGTCAGCTAAGTGAAATTATAGTGAATGTCATTCACTGTGTTTATTGAATATATAATTCACCGTAAATATATATAATTAATAAATTACTTAGTCATCAATTCCAGTACTACATATGACCCTAAATGTTTTTGTCCCTAGCAATGATGCTTTTCTTGCTGGCTGGCAGTGGAATTGCATATTTCATGGTCTTCTCTTTTGTTACAGGTTTTGGGCTGGATCCGAAATGGAGAGTCAATGTTAAATGCTGGGCTTATCACTGCTAGCTCTTTGCAGGAGGCAGAACAGTTACAGAGGGAGCATGAGCAGTTTCAACATGCAATAGAGGTAAAAGCACCATTTCAGTGACCATAGCCAAGAACTCCTGTATTACAGTTCATGAGTCTCTGTAAATAGCACTGTTGGGTTCACACTACAATATTTTGAGTTTAGAAAATGCTGTTGAAAACACCTTATGGCAAAGAGATAGAAACACTTACTGGGAAGATGGGGTTTGTGTTCATTTTGGAGCTGCAATTCCAGGTGAACACATCTTCTCAGTACCTTTTTGCATCTTTGTAAAGTGATAGCGGTTCACAGTAATTTTACTGTAAGTGGTATTTCTCTTTGTTATAATACAACATACAGTGCTAATTGTTAAAGTTAAGAATAAATCAAACGCAAATATCAGTTTTGTGTATTCTAATATGGTCCTTTGATGTTTCCATTTTTGTTTGACAGTAGGTTTCACTGAAATTTGTGTGTGGTGGTGTGTTCATCCTCCTGCCATGACTTCAAACTAAACATCAGATTGGTCATACTTCTACAAAAATAGACAGAGATCTTAAGATTGAATGAAATCCAGTATTAATAATTTATATGCACGATTGAGGGACTTACAGTGATATTGATTATATATAGCATACTTTTTTTGAGAACTTTACTTTTGTTGAAAGATTAACCAATGTTATGATTGTTTGGGAAAACTTTTCAGAAGTACTCTGTCTTACAGTAACTCTTTCACATTTGTTTGCTATTCGGTGGAGTTTCATGCTTCCCCTCTCTTCTTTTTTGTTTGTTTTTGGTTTTGTTTTTTGGTTTTTTTACAGTTTCCACTATATGCACTCTCATTTTGAGAGCTTTGGTAACTGTTAAGTATAAAAATCATGAGACCTCCAGGTGTTTGTCACTTTAAGAATAAATTACTAAGGACTGTAAATTCTTTGTTTTCTGGGTCATTCTGTACTTGGATATAATTATACTTATTATAGTTAGAGGTTCCAGATTTTAGGCAAGTATATGTTTACACAGAGAACTACAGTTAAAAATTTCCTTACAGTGAATGGAGAGTTCTCTTTTGTATTGGCCTGCGTGCCTGCACCTTCATTTGCTCACTACTGATGTGCAAAAAACTGCAGTAAAACTGTGAGAACAGTGATAGCAATCAAGCCAAAATAATCCTTCCTTACCATGAAGGGAAAGAAAGTCAACCTGAAATTCATGATTATAACAAAGTGTACTGCAACATAGAAATGCTGCATGTGGCTTAATGCTAGACAGTGGCTATTGCTTACAAATTGCTAGTCATTGTTGATTTGATGATAAATCTCTACAGGATTTATTTCCTTTCTATTTGCATAGTGAAGTCATGCAGTGACTAATACTAGACAATTATTTTTAGTTGATGGGGAGTTGTGCATGTGTATAGAAGTGTCATTGACACAGTGGAAACAGGAACCTTTGAGGTCTTCAAGAAAATGAAGTGCTCCATTGAACTCCTGAATTTTTGCCTCTTGCCAGAAAACGCATCAAAGTGCCCTGCAGGTTAGCAATGCTGCAGGCTAATCACTATGATATGGATATGATCCGTGAGTGTGCAGAGAAGGTTGCTTCCCATTGGCAACAACTGATGCTGAAGATGGAGGACCGTCTCAAGCTTGTGAATGCCTCTGTTGCCTTCTATAAAACTTCTGAACAGGTACAGAAATGCTACATGATCTGTGTCTGCCTTGATTAATTCTTCAGTGTGGCATAAATCAGCATTACCTAAAAGAAATGGTTGGCTGGGTTTGGTTATATTTACTAATCTGATAACAACTGCAGTTACACGAAAAAAAATGCAAAAAGCAAATCCTCTTACCAGCTGCCTTAGAAAGAGAAACCATGTGTTGCAGCCTTTCAATGTATAAATGGGTCTTATAAGACAAAAACTTTTTACCAAGGCCTATAGTGACAGGACAAGGGCCAGTGGTTTTAAACTGAAAGAGGGTAAATTTAAATCAGATGTAGGGAAGAAATTATTTTACGATGAGAGTGGTGAGACAGTGGAACTGGTTGGCCAAAGAACTTGTGGACACCCCATCTATGGAAGTACTCACTCAGGTTGGACGAGGCTTTGAGGAACCTGATCTAGTGAAGGGTGTTGCTGGCCGTGGCAGGGGGGTTGGACTACAGATGAGCTTTAAAGGTCCCTTCTAACCCAAACCATTCTATGATAAATGAATAGTAGACAAATGATACTAACTGCTAAGAGACTAGAGTGTAACTGCTCTGACTGCACTTGCTTCCATTAGCAAACTTCAACAAAAGTATATTACCAAAGTGCAGTGATTATTGGTGAAGACTGAAATCTTCATCTGCCTCTTCTATCACTCTCCCCTTTAATATTCCTCAGCTTCTTATTTTTAATTGACAAAAGTCTTGTAGAACATTTTCAAGATGAAACACTCTGTACAAGTGCTTAGTTGAGTTTCTGCTTGTTTCAAGAAGTTTTGCTTAAACCATAAACAAGTTACACAGAAGTTTTAATGGAAGTACTTCAGATGGCTAATTCTGTTTTTTGTGTGAGAGAGAAAAAGCAGCTTCATCCTACTTGTCCACACAACAGTTAGGGGGAAGGCTGGCAAGATTACTTCCTCTGCAGTTTTAAGCTCCTCCTGAACTATGCTGTTACAGTGGCAGAGAAAGATGTGCAGCTTTAGGGATACCTTTCTGAGCAATTCCATATAAGCAGACCAGTGCTTGCAAACCTACAGCCAAAGTTTGTTACCTTCTCTTAAGTCCCAGTCAAAACATGTCAGAAGCTAAGTTATATGTAAGGAGTAGTTTGATTTTTCCAGGTTTTTTTGCTTTAATTTTGAATTTTTATCTTACTGAGTTATATATGAGTTGGACTCCTTTTTCCTGATAGGTGTGCAGTGTGCTGGAAAGCCTGGAGCAAGAATATAAGCGAGAAGAAGACTGGTGTGGGGGAGCAGACAAACTGGGTCCCAACTCTGAAACAGATCATGTTACTCCCATGATAAGCAAACACCTGGAACAGAAGGAGGCATTCCTAAAGGTAAGGTTTGCCATTTTTTGCGGTCTTGGGTGTCTTGGAAAGCATGCAGTCAAACGCTTACTCTTACAGTGCTGAAATGTATGTGGAAATCAGCAGTGCCCATTCAAAAGCTACAGTTATGTCCCAAGCTGCAAAGATGTGGGAAGTAGCACATTAACTGCTTCTGACAGTGATTAGGAGAATACTGCCAAGTGCATGAAATTGTAGCCAGTTTTATAAATATATTTCCTGTTGAACTTCAATAGATGTCAGTTCTCCCACTGTGACTGAAGAGGAATTGGGAATCACTGCTTTGAGGAACTGTCATTCTAAAGAATGCTAAAAGGCTGCTGCTTTGGAAGAGAAGTGACAGTCACATAGTGCCTTTGCTGCCTGTGCATCAGAGCAGCTCTCGGATGTGCTTGGACTACAGTAGAGTATGGAAGGAGGAAATTGGTAGACAAGTGTCTGGGAGTGGTTGGGTTTGTGTAATAGTCTGCAGATGAACAAAAAACCTTTCATTTCAACTAATGTCCTAGTGAAGAAGGTTATTGATCATACTGAATAAATGGGTAATGGGTGCTTGCAAATCAGTGTAACTAACCCTGTAACCAAAGGCTTTTCCAGCATCACCTTGGAAGAGTACTAAGAGTATAAAACTTATTTTTATTAAAAACCTTATTGTTCTCAGTGCACAGATGAGAACATTCAAAAACATATTAGCATACCTCTAAGTATACTGTCAAATAGATCTTTCTGCAGCTGGCATGTGAGTTACCAATCTTTGTTTTAAAACAATGTAAGAAATGACTTAGTGTCTTTGTTACTGGATCGAACCATGCTACCTTTATCTAACCTTTTAAAGTAGCATTTCATGTTCTGCTTGTTAAAAATAAGGCAGCCAGCCCATATGTAGTACTTGGTGTACGTTAAGGTGAAGATGACAGCTGAGCTGAGTGTTGGCAGTGCAGCAGCAAGGACTGAAAGCTCTCAAGGCCTTGTCTTAATATTTTAAGGGCAAGTCTTAATATTTTGGCACTTTTGGTTTCACTTCAGTGGAGCATTTATTTTTTGTTTGAAGTACTGGTGGATGTTTTGGAATATCCAGGTGAGTACATAAGCATGTGCACTGTGTTTACGCAATAAATAACTTCAAGTGGCACATACATAAACCAAACTTCTCTGTAAGCTCTGAGTCGTGCTGAAAGCTCTAGAGCAGGTAATTGCTTTTCAGGATCTTCAGATAAAAAGGAATAGCATTTTATTTGGATTTTTGTTTTTTGTTTCTGACAGATAAGTAAGGATTAACTACTATTTGTTAGGAAAACTAAATGGTTCGGTTGGCTTTCTTGTAGAAGGATTTAACAAGCAATACTTTCCAAAATCATTTTGTGAGAAATGCACAAAAGGGCGGTGAGGAAGGTCCTTCATCTCTTTCTGGATGTATATTTTTGCATCTTCAAATATAGTAATACCACTGACTCTCTAGGCTTGCACACTGGCTCGGAGGAATGCTGATGTCTTCCTGAAATATCTGCACAGGAACAGTGTAAATATGCCAGGGATGGTGACACACATCAAAGCACCTGAACAACAGGTCAAAAGTAAGTGGTTTCTTTTCTTTTGTTTTCTTCAAAGAATGTGATCATCATGTGCTCTGGTGTGTGTGATGATGGGGGAGTGAAACCTGCCCAAGTGGAAAGGGTTCTGTCAGGCTTAACAGTGAATAATTAAAATTGCTTGCACACTTTGAAGGAACTGCCAGTCATCAAATTCTCATATTCCTAAGTGAAGTTGCTTTGAATTCTGTTATCTCCCACTTACACTTAATCTTCTTTCCTTTTGAGACTCAAATGTGCTGCTTTTGTTGAGAAAATGAGATAGTAAACTTCCACATGGTAATGTTTGGTCTGAAGCCAAATGGGAGCCGATCACTGTAAGCTTACTCAATGTGTTAGTGTGGTGCATTCTGCGAGTTCCTTGGGAATGACAGCATGGTACACAATAATCCCTTGAACAATGCCCTTGGGCCCTTCAGTGGTTGAATCAGTATTAAGGAACTTCATGAAGTGTAGGATGACTGACATCATGTTTAAATTAGATGTGTAGATAGGCAATAGCTGAGGTGAGACAGGAGAGAACTATGACATGGAGCTTGACTATTGCTGGGATCAATTTGATATAGTGCAGCTTTAAGGTACACTTGCGTTGTGGGGAATGGAGTAGAGAGAGAAATCTGTAGGGCTTTCAGGGACAAAACCACAGAAATTCATAGGGTATGCATAACTGGTGGGTAAGGTAGGCAGAACAGAGATCAGAGAGATTCAGAAATAAGTACTGCATATTACTAATTTATTTGGCAGTCATATTCTGCTCAATGTGTTTTGAAACTGTGACTGAACACTCAGGCTGTGCTACAGACTCAAAATCAGAGAAGTCTAATTGTCTAATTAATTGCTGTTTGCAGCTACCCAAAGGGGAGTTATGCAGAGGATGGAGCCAAACTCAGAGCAACACGGCAATAGGACCAGAGGAAAAAGTTGCAGCAAGGAAGGTTCTGAATGGATATAAGGAAAAAGTGTTACAGCAGGAGTGAGAAAGCACTGAGTAGAGCAGGTAGCCCAGAGAGGTCGTAGCATCTCTGCCTTTGGGAATTTTTAAAACTCAATTGAACAAGCCCCTGAAAGACTTTGAAGTTAGTCCTGCTTTGAGGAGGAGGTTGGAACAGATAGCCTCCAGAGATCACTTCCACTCTAAATTACTTGATGACCCTATTAGAAAAGGACATGCTCACTGCTTCCCAGTGAGCAGGGGAAAACAATTTGTGTTAAACTTACTGATGTATCTGACAGTACTCAAATTGAAAATCTCCCTATGTTGAATTTTTTTGTGTTGGAAAGATATTAGGGTATTGACCATACTTTTCACTCTAAGGAAATAATTGGATTGTGGCAGCTGAAACTTTGAGCATGTAGAGCTAAGACAAAGGATTGGTTTTCCTCTGTCCCCAAGATATCAGCGTTTATAGAACTGTACAAGACAAAGTCTCAACACAAATGCTGGCAGTATGAATAACTGAAGAAGTGTTGCTGAAATTTGTAATTTAGCTCTTCTCTTAGTAGCAGACAAAGAAAACAAAGCAGAAGCAAGCAGGAAGTTGTAACTACCATGCTTATTGAGTATAAGAAAAAATGTTAGGGCTTTTAGATAAACTTTTTAAAAATTCAGTTTTCAATTCTGTGTAGAAGCAGTCATTCTGAGAAAGATAAATGTGTTCAGATGAGGAAAGAGTAGAAAAGTCTCTGCTGCTGTCCTTAAGAATAATTACATCAGAACTGTAGTGCTGTGCATGTTTGTGTACATTTAAAATCCTGGATGAATGATAGATGTTTAAAAAGCAACAAAAAACCTAACAAAATCCTCAAGCAGGATTAAAATGTACTCTAACACTTTTTCCCCCATAAGCCATGTAATACATGCTTCTGAGAATGAGTCAACATAAAACTAGAGAGGGCTCCTTCCTCTTAGATCTCAATGTTATGATGCTAGCTGACCAAATGATTTAAAAGTTCACTTTGATCTTCCTGTTCAAATATGCATGTAAGGAAAAAAAATCTCCTTTCACCTCTTTTCTAAATAGATAGAGAAAAAATAATAGAGTGTTGATTTCATTTTGGTGAAATAGGTTACATGTGTTCTGCTGGACCATTACACACTCAGGTGTATGCTTGAAACAGTGTGTCAGACTGTGATCAGTATGTAGTATAGAAATGAACACTTAAAAACTTGAGTAACCCTTGAATTTCTGCAAAGCTGCTGAAAGTCTTTCAGAAACCTCATTCGCTGACACTCTTGATCCTTATTCCCAGCTGCAGATTATGGTATCTAGAAAAGCAATGTCTTAATCTAGGTTTAGCTAAGCACATGTTTCATGGGAAACAGGAATCACAGTGGTACTGAACTCTGAGAGGTGTCCTTCTGGCCATTCATACCAGTGTAAATAATGTCCTTGACCTGCAGTTAAGAGTATCCAAATACTGTATCAGACACCATGCCAAAGGTGAATTTTAGGAAGGAGTTGTGGCCTGAAACTGTGCTGTGGTGGGTGGATTCAGTTGGTGACAATTGCTGTAACCTCAGAAACAGAGCATCTTCATCTTTGCTTCTGCTGCTAATTTCATGTTCTGCTTTGTTACCTCTGTCTCTGCTGTAGAGGCTGCAACTGAACATAGTGCAGGAACTTGTCTAGTGGTGCTTATATTTTTAGATAGGTTGATAGAGAGTGCAGGATGCATAGAGATGACTGAAAACTCTCCGAGCCTGGAGAATAAGCTGTGGAAGTTAGGAAACAATCCTTACAAATGTTGGAATGTAAGAAAATAGCAACAACAGGAACTATAGTTCAGAGGACTTGAGACAGAGCTGCTCATCCAGACCTAGCATTAAATACTGATGTTCTATAACTTCAAGTATTTTATAGAATATTTTTTCTCTTCCTTGTCAGTCCAAGAAATGAACAGCAGTAACACTAATGGTGCCTAGCCAAATATCTCTCACTGGCTTGCCATCTGTATCATGTCCTGACAGAACAAATGCTGTTCCAATTAGCTAACTTCATGTTGCTTGCTCTTTGTCAGAACTACTTCGCTTGCGTCACTATCAAGATGTCTCTTTTTATATGCTGTGTCCAGCTGGATGTATTGCATTGTATAATGATAATTGTGTCCCACGCACCCCATCCCCCTACCCCCCAAAATCTGGCATATATTCCAAGCAAGCATTTTGGATGTGGTGTAAGGCAGAAATAAAACTGAGAAAGACGGTGAGGCTCATGGCAGATCAGCTTATGGCTTGGCTAAGAGACAGATCAGTTGAGGCATATTTGAGGGTAACCTGCCCAGCAGGAAGAAAACCTTGGCCACAGTGACCAGATTCCAACCAAAAACAAGTCCTGGGTGATCTCAGCACTCTGTAGCAAGTGGAAATACGGTGCTTCCAAGCAGGAGGATATTGGCAGTGATGCACACAGGTTTCGTAGTCCTCAAGGAGGCTGTGACAAGTGGTTGTAATTGGTCCCAGAACACTGACAGAGAAAGATACTTTTCCTCTCAAGCTCCCTTTATTTGAGGTTCTTTGTCAAACTGTTTCTTGGAGTTGTTAGCTTTTGAGATGTAAGGCATGGCAGACCCACACAGTGGGGCAGGGGAATGCAGAAGCCTTAAAAGGCCTGGCACCTGATAGCTTCCATTCATAATTGAGGAAAATAGCCAGCTGTGGGTGTAAGTAGCAAAGCAAGTAAAGCATTATTGTGAAGAATGAGTCTTTTTTGTGATCTCTTCTGCTTCTGGTAGACCTCCCCTTGGATCCTGTGCACTTCTGACCTAACCACCTGGTAGAGATACTGGGTGTCCCCATTTCCGAATATTTCAGCTTGCCATCTGGGTTTGCAGTAGCTACCAAGTCTGGTAGGGCTGCTGCTCTGGAAGAAACAGTGGGTAAAGTGACCTTGACAAGAAATTGCTAGGATTTTTGTTTGAAGAAAAAAAAAACAGTAAACATGAAAGAAGCAGAGTTCAGATGAAATCTTCTACATATTGTAAGCAGAAAGTCTTTGCTATCCAGGAAGAATTTATAAGTCAGACATGTGGAATTGCAGGTTAATGGTAGAATTTGGATGTGATTTCTCAATGGCATAGTTTCTGATACTCTGGAATGGAATAACAAATTGTGGAGTTAATTATTTGATTACCTGGACATTATCTCAAGGCTCAGTGAACATTCATATTTGAACAAATCAACTTACTCAATTATACTGCTGTTGGTTTTGATTTTTTTTTTGAGAGGAATTACAAACTTAGTAATTGTGTACTTTTTATTACTTGGGTTTCTGTACATTTAATATCTGCTTATGTTGCATTTGTTTTTGTAGTGGCATAAGGTTATGTATTTGCCCATATGTATTAAATTATTAAAATATTTTATAGGAGACTGGTATATTCAGCAAAGTTTGGGGTTTTGTTGGGGTTTTGTTTGTTTGGGTTTTTTATAATGATTAATATGAGATGTTAAGCATGTTGTGGTTACTTGTGCATGCTCACACTTCCTGGGTGTCATGATTTAACCCCAGCCAGCAACTAAGTACCACACAGCCTGGTGGGATGAGGAGGAGAATCAGAAAAAGGTAAAACCCGTGGGTTGAGATAAGAATAGTTTAATAATTGAAATAAAGTAAATAATAGTAACAATAATTGTAATGAAAAGGGAGATAACAGAGAGAGAGAAATAAAACCCAAGGGAAAAAAACCCAAGTGATACACAATGCAGTTGCTCGCCACCCACTGACCAATGCCCAGCCCATCCCCAAGCAGTGATCAGCACCTCCTGGCCAACTCCCCCCACTTATATACTGAGCATGATGCTCTATGATATGGAATATCCCTTTGGCCAGTTCGGATCAGCTGTCCTGGCTCCCTTCCAGCTTCTTGTGCACCTTCTTGTTGGCAAAGCATAGGAAACTGCAAAGTCCTTGACTTACTTTGACTTACTTTGAGTAAGCACTACTTAGCAACAACTAAAACAGCAGTGTGTTACCAATGTTATTCTCATACTAAATCCAAAAAATGCAGCACTGTACCAGCTACTAGGAAGAAAATTGACTCTATCCCAGCCAGAGCCAGGACACTGAGGAAAATTCATCAAGAACCATCTTTATCAGACTAGATTTTCAATTCTGTTATAAGCAGTGGCACTCCCCATATGAAAAGGTTTTGAGAGAAAAAAAGGTATCAATAGTAAGTTTTCATGGTATCGCTAGTTTAACCAACATTTCCATACATAATAATGAAAAAGGAACACTCTCTGATTCATGAATATCAGGAAAAAGAACAAAACAAAGAGTAACAGAAAGAGTAAATGTATTGTAAATTCTGCAATATAAAGTACTTTGTTCTGTTGATTTTAATGTGATATTTCAAAATTGGTTGTCATAACCTCTGTTGAAACTACTTTCATTTCTTCAGATATCTTGAATGAACTCTTCCAGAGGGAGAACCGTGTGCTGCATTATTGGACCATGCGTAAAAGACGTCTTGACCAATGCCAACAGTATGTGGTGTTTGAAAGAAGTGCCAAACAGGTGAGAGTTTTATATAAATACCCTCTTCAGTGTGACCGAGGTTTGACATACACTGACTTGTCCCACAATAACAAATTTGCCATTGACTTCAATATTTCAATTGGCTGAAAGATCAACGGTTAAAATGGGACGGGTTAAAAAGCAAGTTACTTGCTTTTCCTTTAGTACAGAACACCTAAATCTATTGAGGCAGGGTGTCTTTCTGCTGTAGCTTAAAGGTAGTGTTTTGCTTCTGCCAGCTTGATCTGGTACTGGCAAATCTCATTTCTGCAAGCTTGTATTTGACAAATTGTTACGCTTGTTAACTTCTACACACACACCTAGTTTGATCAGGGAAATAACAAGGAGCAACATTTTTCTCAGATGTTGGGGGAAAAAAATCCCATCTAATTAAGTTGATTGGCAGCTCTAGAAAACTGGCGAGTTGGATAACTCCTTAAACAATAATAACTGAATGACTTTGGTTTTGCGATTTCTGTGTGTACTTGGTTTTGTGGTTTCTTGCATGGTAGATCCACCTCTTTGTATTTTGTTCAATTTATCAGTGTGGAAAGAACTATTAAGTAACTACCACACACCAAAAAAAAAATCCCATTCACTAATCAAAATGCAAACCACAAAAATAACTAGGGAGTTCCAAGGCAGAGTTAGCAACTGGAGTGATCTGCAGTGCTGTTTTACTGTATTTTTTTTTTTTCAACTGGTTATAGGACAAAGAAAGGAAGCTATCTGTTCCTGTTCTGCAGAAAAGGACACAATGCCTGCACTGTGAAATATAGTTAGATCTGCTTTAAAGGACTCAAAAAACCTAATTTTTTATATCTTCCTGCCAGCCAATGTAGTCAGAAGCTTGAATACTAGTGGTCTGTTTTGATCTCTTGAAAGATTTCTAAAGTCTGTCTTTCATGCTTAGATAAATCTTGGAGTGAAGTTAAAGGTTACTACCTCTTTAAAACACCACCACCACCCCTTTCCTGCCCGCCAGCCCACTTGTGAATAACCTTAACTCCAACCTCTGCCAAGCACATGACCTGCTTGCTTTTGTATACAGATTACTGACTAACAGTCAAACACTGGAGATAAAGATCTGTCAGCATTTTCATCGTAAATCCCATTTTTCAGCAGTCACCAGTTCAGTCATTGCAAAGCTAGCCAAACTGTATTTGGACTCCACACTGATTAGCAAAAAATGGAAATGTTGCTGTCTTCATTTACATTTTTGTTTGGAAGTTGGAAGAACCCATTCTTTGTGCTTTCAGAACTTGATGCCCTGCAATGGGAGCAGATACCATGGTAGTTTGCAAGGACAATGGTAGACTCTCAAACCAACCTGATCACTAAATTGATTTCTCCAATTCTTGTGTGTGTCTCCAACATACAGTCCTGATCCTCACATGAAATGAGAGCTGATCTAAACTGTAGGAGTTAACATTGAGATCAACTTCCTATCATATTGTGTCTCTAGAGAGCTGCCAAAAAGTTATGAAAGGGCAACGTTTGCGGAGGGGAAGTTTTTTGGTTTATCATTCATTCCAGCATTGTGTAATAAACCCACCAAAAAAAAGGTGAAGGTTGAAAAGTTAAAAGCAAGACATATCAAAATAAATGTTGTTTGTAATATCAGCGGTGGCCATGCTGCTTGTCCAGATCAGTTTTCACTTGCAAAGATTGACATTAGAATGACAAGGGGTGTTGTACAGGTGGTTGGTTGAAATGTCCCTTTTCTTAACAGTAGTCCAAGAGTTGTTGGTTTGTTTCCATCAGCGATGTTTGAAAAGTACAGGCCCATCTCATCAGACTTGCATCTGCAATAGTATGTGACTAGGTAAATGGCATCTTAGCATTCACATTCAGTGTTGAATTTTGAAGGCTTTCTACTCACTTTAGTTTTAGTATCAAGAGGCAAAAGCATCCTAAGTGGAAGGAAAAGAATCAAATTTAGTCACAGCTGTGATAAGCTTAAATTGTTGGTAGAATTATAATATAGACGATGCCTTTTGTGATTCAGTGTAAGGTTATGCTCTTGAAAAATACATATCTACTGTCCACCAAGATAAAGCTTTTCCTGTTCTTGGTAATGTGGTTAGATAAAAGGGTAAGCTGAAAGTATCAGATAAAAGGAAGAATGAGGACCCACTACCTATCTACTATTTTTTTTCTTGGGGTATTAAATTTTTGTCTAGTGCTGTACGTATTTACTGAAGACATAGAAGATGCACATGCATTTAGTAACAAGACAGTTCTAAGCAAGCTGTATTAAACTCTTTGAACATCTGATACTGACTTTGTCAGAACTAAGAAGTTCCTAAGTTAATGTGCCTCTGCATACTGCTGTAGAAGCCTGTATTTAGAGCTGCAAAACAACTTGATAATGTCAGTCTTCAGTTACATTTTTTTGTTTTTACTGTTATGCAGCAGTTTGAGACTTTTTTTTTTTCTGGTAGCCAGAGAATAGGATTCCTTGCAACCACTAAGTTATGCTTAAAAGGGCAGCAAATATTAATGTGGGTAGAACATAGATAATAGTGTGGATCACCATGGTTCATAATAGTGGGAGAGTAAGGTACCAGGATGTGGAAGGGAAACAATTATAGTTTGTTGTTCTTAGTTCTTGTCTTTTATTACCTGTACATACATTAATTGGTTTAACTGATACATCTCACCATTCCTCCTCTGCTGCAGGTTTAATTTCTAGGAGTACATGTAACTACAAACCATACTTTGTGAGACTGGAATAAATGTCAACTAATGAGTAGAAATCTGAGTTAAATTTTAGGTGCTTGGAAAGTTTAACCTACACGTTTGGCAGTCTTATGTACATATTTACAAGTTGGAAAATGCACGTTTCTGAGTACAGCTGTCCTGTGTTGCACAAAAAAGTAATTTTTTTGCTCAGCTGGGGAGTATACTAACAAAACCGTAGACATTGTCAGTTAGAACCTTTTAATAGTGGACTGCTATAGTCCTGTAGTAGTGGACTTCCCTGAAGGATTCAGATTTATGTGTCAATTGTTAATTGTTCAAGCATTGCTTCATGGAGTAATTGAATTATTTCAGAGTTACAAATGGTTTGATATTGTAGAGGTATTAGATGATTGCCACAAGTGATAGAGAGTAAAATTTAGCTGTGGCCAATCGTGTTTGTGAAACACTGATTACAGATGGTTTCTATTGGCAAAAGTATGATGCTTTCTCTCTTACTTTTCCTTCATTATTGATTTATTTAGGCTCTGGAATGGATTCATGACAATGGAGAGTTTTATTTATCCACACATACTTCCACTGGCTCCAGTATCCAGCACACTCAAGAGTTGTTAAAAGAACATGAAGAATTTCAGATCACAGCAAAGGTAAAATAAATAAAGTTATGTAACATTTGCAAAAACCAAAACAACTCAAATTCCCATCTCCCCCCAGAAAAACCCCCACAAATGTGTCCATCAAGATTTGTTTACTCACAGTGGCTTTCTCTCTGTAGTTTTGCTGGGAACAGAATACACCAAGAGATAATCAGAAGATAATCACTTACTGGAGCTCGATCAGCCCCATGTGCTGTTGATTTCTCATGACAGAATCATAGTGAGATAGCTTGAAATGTTTTTAAAAAAAACTACAAACCTTGCAGGGCCCTTGATTTCCACTTTTATATCCTCATATCTGCAGATTACTTCATGTTCATTTAGGATATAAAATACAAGGCACATTATTATTCAGCTGTGATTTAATTAGAAGATAGCAGAAAAATTAAAGCTTTACTTGTTAGGTTACTAATTTTATTAAAGTATTTTGTGATTCTGCTGTAACTTTTTGAGCCATGGCACCATTATGTTATTCTACATCTCTGGAGACCTCTACAGACATGCAGGTGTCACTTGTGAGGCTTACCAGTTTTCACGTGTGAAAGACAGGCAACTAGTGTGTGACTGAGGTACCTGAGCTTATGTAGCATCGTCTGTCTCTGTGTTTCATTTTGTAACCTGTTCAAACTGTCACCTTTTTCCACCTCTCCAGTCTTCACAGAGAAGTAATAGAGCCCAAAAGAGTAAGCAAGCGTTCATTTGTCTGAAGGACCACCTCAGAAGAGAAGAGACTTGGAGATGGAGTTGGTCATGGGACATGTGGGAAGGGAGAAAAGAGAATCTGGAAAGAACAGAGATCAGTTTTGCTTTTCAAACCAGGATTTTCTTCCTTCTGAGTTTTGCTCCAGCCTTTGTTCTGCTGGCTCCCTTCCAGCACGCAGAGTACTGCTGCCCCCCTTGTTTCCTCTGTCAGTCAGCAGATGACGTGGGTGCCCCTTTGAAAGGATGTTGTTAGTGCCACTCCCTTCGTGTTTTGCTACCTGTTGGGAGGATGTATTAGCCCTTGCTAATTCCATAGTGAAAAGAAATGCTTGGATTGAGGGACCATTAGGAAAGAAAAAGAATAAGTAAAAAACAAAGAAGGACAAACACTGTTGATTTTTCCAACTGACATAAAAGGGTCAAGTTTTTATTGACTGTTGTGCTTAACTCCCTGTTACCGAGGGCCCTAACAGTACACTTTACTCTGACATAGTATCAGAGAGAGAGAGGTGGAGGTATAAATTCATTTATTGTGGATGATTTATGATTTACATGAAAGAAACTGCATAGTCTTAGGCAGCTTGTTAATTGGGAAAAGCACTTAGTTACAGATTTGGTGGTGGCTACTTGTTCTCTTAGTTTCTCTCAAACAACTGTGTGACATCAAAACATAATATTAAAAAGATCTAAAGAATATAGTCTTAATCCATTGAAGTGTAAAGCATATAACAAGACTTACCTCCATGTCAGCATTTCAGTGATGTCTAAAGGAGGTAGATTTTTGAGACTGTGGGCCAGGTCCAGTACCAGTGCTCCACTGGCAATGAATGAAATATCCTCTTTGGCACCAAAACCACTTTATATTGATGCAAGGAGAATACCCATGCTCTGAAAAGCTTACCTAGCAGAATTTAATCTCTGGGTTAGTTATGAAACACATTTTTGAAAGAAAAATAAACAACCTGCTTCTAGCCATGTGATAATAAAACCCAAGGAAACCTATATTCATTTTGCGCTATTTTTATTAAGAAATAGGTATCTGTTTAAAGGAGTTCTGGGAAGAGAGA
Source organism: Cariama cristata (assembly GCF_000690535.1). NCBI lineage: Eukaryota > Metazoa > Chordata > Aves > Cariamiformes > Cariamidae > Cariama > Cariama cristata. Next base: position 158,758 of record NW_009608707.1, read on the forward strand.
GGAAGAAGCTAACTCCTTTGATAGCTTCTCCAACTGCACTTAGTAGCAAGTTAAGCAAAGTGACCACCTTTATGACAGGTAAAGCTAGTAACTCTTCTATATTTTCCTGTTTTCATAGCAAACCAAAGAGAGGGTGAAGTTGTTGATACAGCTGGCTGATGGCTTTTGTGAAAAAGGGCATGCTCATGCAACAGAGATTAAAAAATGTGTCACAGCAGTGGATAAGAGGTACAGAGACTTTTCCCTGCGCATGGAGAAATACAGGACCTCTTTAGAGAAAGCTCTGGGTATTTCCTCTGATTCCAATAAATCGGTAAGAGAAATTTGAGTGTGATGACAGACAAACGAGCTTTGCTTGCATTTGATTTAGCTATCGTTTTCTCCTGTCTCCTTCCTTAATCAATTCTTTCTTTCTTTATTAAAGAGCAAAAGCTTGCAGCTGGATATAATCCCAGCCAGTGTCCCTGGGTCAGAGGTGAAACTGCGCGATGCTGCTCATGAGCTTAACGAAGAAAAACGGAAGTCTGCCCGCAGGAAAGAGTAATAAATTTATTTATTTTTAATCAATGAGAATGCATAAATCAATCCTGATAATGAAACAACTGTCATGGCTTGTCTGGCAGCTTAGAAATTGGATAAATGCTAAAAAGAGAGTGATACTGCTCAATAGCTCCTGTTGCCTTTTATTCACATGCTTGTTCTCACAGATAATTCTAGTATGTCAGAGTCTTAAACTTTCAAAACTATGTTAGACTTCTTTTAATGTGCTTTTTGTTTTTTTAAAAATAATGTGAAATAAATGTGTAAGGGGAGGAGGGAAGACAACAGTTAAATAACTGTAGCAAGTGAAAAGCATTTCAGAAAAAATTCCATCTCCTTCCCTATTTCTTTTTGTGCTGGTTAGTAATGGAAGGATATTACCTCTTACATTTCCCTTATCTGTTGTTTCTCTTCACGTTTCAGTTCTCAGATTTTTCTTGCAGCAGTGGAAAAAGCAAAAGCTGATGAGGAGAAAGATATATTCTGGTTATTATGCATTCATAGTGACTTAACAGACTGAGATTTGATTATTCTTTCTGTTGTCACCTAAGGTTCATTATGGCTGAGCTAATTCAGACAGAAAAGGCTTACGTAAGAGACCTCCGGGAATGCATGGATGTAAGTATTCTTTTTTTCACTAATCTTTGAAGACAGGATTCAATCCACTGCTTTCTGTTTGTTTCTGGTTTTAACAGCTGACCATGATTGGTTTGCAGTCATAGGACCAAATTAAGTATCTTTTCTGCTATTAAGAAGAAACTTAGTAATACAACAGATAACAGCTACTTTGGAATTCATCCTATATGTTTTGCTTTTGTCGGTACTGCATTTCAGCATTTGCTCCTTTCCCAATTCATAAATGTTGGGGTTTTTTTGTTTTAGAGAGGGGAGGGAAAAAGGAGGGGTTTACTTTATTTGCTTTGCTGGCAATAGAGAAGAGCTTGTGTTAATTCTCTTATTATCTGTATCACATGTTTTGCTACTAGCTGACTTTTTGAATAGAAATTCAGAGAGGTTCCATGGAAAAGTGCCCAGTAATTGTTACGCTGAACCGAGTAATGTTCAGTGTTAGCTGTTGCACAAGGCATGAACTTCTAGACTGCAGACGTGAGCTTGATAAGGAATATCCTGAAGCATTAGAGGTTGTCAAGAACACTATGCATTTTAAATGATGAAGTCTCAGGGAGTATGTTGAATTGTCAGTTTTAGAACTTGGATTTTACTGTCAAAATCACAAGGTATATTTGACACAACAGGTACTGTCACAATTGGAGATGATGATGCTGCGTGATCTTTCCCTGATTTCTCTCCAGGAACGCATGCTTACAGGTACCGGAGTGCCTCTGCTCAGAGCTTACCACTTTTTGTGCATCTTTTTTGTTCTGGGCAGACATATCTATGGGAAATGACAAGCGGAGTTGAGGAGATCCCACCTGGCATTGTAAACAAAGAACACATTATCTTTGGAAACATGCAGGAAATCTATGAGTTCCACAATAAGTAAGTGACTTATCTTCCATTTCCATATTTCTGCTAAATCCAAATGATGACCTGAGGGATTTCCTAATGAAAATATTGTGCATATGAATAATGGATGCTTTTCCATAAAATATCTAAGGTATTTCTTCTCACATTGCTAAATTTGCTTTTTGCAGCCAGGTAGTTACGCCATTAGAAACAATCTTGTTCAGTCTCAGACATCTTTCAGCTTTTAAGAAATTATTTGGATACATTAAAACTTTGCTGTAGGTTTTTCAGTTGTTCTAAAGAGATAGAAACCACTGAACTCAACAGAATATAGATGTAGCACAAACGTCAATTTAAGACGCTGTCATTCCTTCAGAACCCTTATTCCTGATTTCCAAGTGCAACTGCTAGTGGGAAAGATTAGGGCTTGCTTCTCTTTCTTGGCTCTTCGAAGCTTCTGTGGAGATGCCCCACCGTTGTTACATTTACTTGAGTAGAGAGCATGAAAGAGGCTTGTCCACTACACTACTTCTGAGTGGAATGGTTCCGAGGCAGACCTATGTACAGAAGTCTTGCTCTAAACCTTCCCTCTTTGTTAATTCATTGGTGTTTGTATTGGGTTATGATACTTTTAAGTAATACAATCTACTAGCATATTCCAGAACAGGATTTTACAGTCCTTTGTATGCTTTGTGTTAACTTCAGCATCCAAAAAGCAAGTCAGTTCCTTTTTCTCTTAAGATGAAGGCTAACCTTCTGTTGAAACTCATCAGTAGGAAACCTTCTTGATGGAGAACAACAGCAGTTATTAAATTTTTGTGTACTGCTACATGTTAACTGCATGTCTGCTGGATCAGTTTCTGATCTTCACATCAGAATTTCTATTGAATTACATTTTATATTAGTTCTGTTATTACACATTTTTATCCATTCCTGTTATCTTTATTTCTTTAACTCATCCTGTTGGTATGAATTACAGCAAGTTTTCTAACCGTCTTTATTCACAGACAATAGATCAGTGTCAGCTGCTCTAATGAGAATGTTTCATGTGCCTTGTGCTATTTGTTTCTTTTCTACCCATAGTATATTCCTCAAGGAGCTGGAAAAATATGAACAGTTACCAGAAGATGTTGGACACTGCTTCGTTACTTGGGTAATGAAGTCATACTTGTGTTTTGAAGTAACAAGGGAGATAGGAAGCATGAAGAGATGGATTCTTGCTCTCTTGTCCCTTTTTAATTTGTAAAATTTGTAAAACTACATCTTCCTTCAAATTTGAGTAAAAATGTGTGTATCTTCAACTGGGGAAAAAAAAAAATTAAGGCACTGCTGTCAGATGCCAGTGCTTAGCTGCTCTTGAAGTTTATGGAAGTTGCCTAAACCTGCGTTCGGGTTTGGTTTGTTGTCTTTGTCTTAGCTATAAAAAAATCTACTTTTGCATACATTGCTGTTGTTTTCAGTCTTAGTTTCCTGATGTATTTTCTTATGCTGCCAGTTTGAATGGGAAAATAATCCTGTATAGTTCAATTTCTTGGGAGAGAAGATATGCTGATAACTGTGTAAAAACTTGGAGACAGAAATGATGCTCTCTGATAATCTGTGTAAATCTGCATTTTGTTCTGCAGGCAGACAAATTCCAAATGTACGTTACTTACTGTAAAAATAAGCCAGATTCTACCCAGCTGATACTGGAACATGCAGGAGCATACTTTGATGTAAGTACTTTGCATCCATCTTAAAAGTATACCTTGGCAGTCTGAATCATGTACTTGTAGATATGCTGAGTGCCTAATTTCTTAAGAAAATGCAAGTTTCCTGGTACTAATGCTGCAATTTAGTGTCAGCTTAAGAAAATCAGTCCTGTATCTCACATGGTTAACTTATATTGCTCAGTTGGTCTCATAAAGCTGTCAAATCAAATGTAAAAAGTCGCTGTCACATATCAGAGCAGTTCAGAACTGGAAGCAAGTTCTGGCAGGAACAACTGAGACATGAATCTTCAGCTCTCACAAGCACATTCTGCAAATCTTACTTTTTTCATGTGCTTAGTTTGCATTGTATGTAATAAAGATGGAAATATTTGTTAAATTTTTGGAGTAGTTAGATTTGTATGTAGTGGTAATTCAGTTGACTGCCATTATTCAAAGCTGCTAAACCAACCACCTTGCTTATTCAGTCCAAAGGTTATTTGGTCTATGAATAATATTCTGCTTAAAAAATGATTAAAATGTAGCAGCTGTTAGAGGTTTTAGGGAGGAATTTTGGCCACACCGAATGAGTTTTAGTTGAACGTGTATTTACAGATGATTCAATTAGAGTACTCTCTACCTCTTTTTGTTTCCTTCTCCACGGACTGTGTAGTGACGCTACAAATTTTTTTAGAATTGTTTGTAGAAGTAGAGGGAAGCATATAATAGAAAACAAACAAACAAAATCCCTGAAATTCTTGGGATTAATTTCAAAAGTCTGTCACTGAGGAGATGGGGACTCTAAACATTGTAAGGTAAAGCCTTTCTGTGAAGCCTCTAAGTTGTCAGTGTTTGAAGAAGAGCAGGTAAGTTACAGGACATCAGGCAGACGTGACCAAAAAAAATTCAAAGAAAAATTTAGTAAATACTATTTTAAAAAATAACAAGCGGCTCTGATAAAACTGTATTAGAAGTAAGTTCTTGCCACCACCTCCAAAGGAGTGCCTTTTGATCCCTCTGTTTTACCAGTGTATCCAGAGCTCTCTATCCCCTAATCCACCTAAAATGGATTAAAAGTGTGAAGACCTAATTCTGTGCACAGGTAACTTCAAGAGCATCTGTTGGTGCCACTACTGGGCCATGTAAAAATGTCACGTGTATCCCATCTTAGGAATTTCTGATATTGTAATCATGGTTAGAAAGCACAGAGCTGCGGTGCATAACTTGCTGTTTAACACTGCGTGGTTAAAATATATCTGATACTGTGATAAATGGCAAATGCTGGACGTGAAGTTCAACCATGATCAGTACTTGAAATCTGTAATTATCCCATCTAATTATCATCTGATTCTATTTTCCTCCTTTAGCCTTGTTTGTAAGTGGCTGTTTTCTTTGCAAGTGTTTGGTAACCGCTTTCCTTCAGTTGGAGACTGTGACTTCGCGCTCCCCCTCGTGGGGCAGAACGCTTCCTGTCGTTATGGACAGTTCCACGGGCCGGTGGTGCTGAGAAACCTCCGCCTCAGCCTGACTGCGGTAGCCCTGGCTGTTCCCCAGAACACTGAGATTTGCTTTCTGTTCTCTCTTGCGAGTAACAAAAGAAATACGGATTTTCATTTTAAAAAAAGGCGTTGCCACGTGTTCGGTATTCCTAATCGTTGCTATTTGTATTTAGGTTTGTTGAAACGCTTCACAGGTACCCTTGGAGGTAATAATCTTTTGTTTCTACAAAGTGAGCAGGCAGATGCACAACGTAACTATTTGCTGTGGCTGGAATATCTTGTTATCCTGTCTTTTTTTATTTCTCCTTGCTAAAATAAATTTGTAGTTAATGTGTATTATTGCATAACCCTCAAAGCAGTCTGTGCCTGACTGTTGGTGCTCACAGTCCTCAAATGTTTCCTTTTTTCGTGTAGGAGATACAACAACGACATGGACTGGCCAACTCTATCTCCTCTTACCTTATCAAACCTGTCCAAAGGATAACAAAATACCAGCTTCTTTTAAAGGTCAGTATTAATTCAAAGTTCTTCATCTGATTCCGCTGTTCTTAAGAAGGCAAAGCTCTTGCTGAAATCGGGAGAGCTGTTTTACTCTGCACTCTGAGACTACAGTGTCCTGGGCAGCCTCAAATACTGCTGTGATAATTTTTAGGAGACCACTGAAAATGAAGGAAGGCATAAATAAGCAATTTTTTGTCCAGATTCCTGTAAATAAAAAAAAAAAAAACAAAAACCCACCTCTCTACTAATGTTTACTTAGAAAATACAATTTGCATTTCCAGAGTAAAAAAGTAATTCATTGCCATATAGACAGGCACATTTTTGTAATAGTTTCTGCAACAAATTTAGGCAAGCCATTAGCTATGTTTATGGTAGTAAATACTGTAAAATATAATTTTTTATGTATTTATTTCTATGTAAAAAAGATAATATAAAATATCTGTAAAATATATAGAAGTGTATATGTGTGTGTATATATACACGCACACTGAGTACCTGTAAAGCTGTTGCACAAAAAGTTGTTTCTTGTAATGTTGCCGGGAAATGTCAAGTAGGTAGTAGCTGTTAAAATAAACAAAACTTTTGGAAACCTGTAGTTAGAGCTTTCACTCCGTGTCTTGTTAATTGATGCCTTGTTAACTGAGCAGCAGTGTTCTTGAACTGTGCTGGGTCTCTGTTAGGTGGCATTCCTTGTTTTGTAATAGCTGCCTACAAAGCACTGTAACTGATCTGTGTCTCCCCTTTGTACTTGAGAACCTCCATGGATGATTGTTTTTAAAATTTCTGAAAAACATCGCAGGCTATTTCAGGTCAAGTTGGAGGGAAACAAGTCTGTCATTTTTAACTGAAACATACTGTCTGTTCTCCTCTTGCAACAAGGTGCAACTTGATTAAGTTGCATCTTACAGAAATACTCTGGCCTGTGCTGTTTAGAAATTTTGGGATATTAATTCCAACAATTATTTTTTTAAAATCTAAATGTTCCTTAGCTGCTACATTATTGAAGTGATGGGATAGTTTTACTAGTGTTTGCAGAGCCAGATGACTTTGCTGCATAGTAAAATGGATTCATTTGGTGCTTGCTGGGTCTTCTCCTGGTCCCCTCCTCGCTCGGTCCCCTCCTCGCTCGGTCCCCTCCTCGCTCGGTCCCCTCCTCTCTCATATTCCCTATGAGAGAGACGTAAAACATGGAAGGATGGAGAACCCAAAACTTGAATGACAGCTGAAACAGTTATAGAAGTTCTGCTTATTTTTCCAAATGGTATTGAAGCTGCTCATCTTCTGTGCCTCCTGAAGGATATTTAGTTACACTCGCTTTTCTATATCGTTGTCATGTAAAATTTAAGTGTGATGATGTAGTGTTTTGCTGTGATGGTGGTATTGGCAGTTAAATAAAAATAATGTAATGATGATAATAGTAGGACTCATCTGCTTTTCTCTCTAAAAAGGAAAAGGGAATTTAACCTGAGGGAAAAAATTAAGTGGATCTTTTGAATAATAGAACATAATATGCCCTTTTGCTTATGCAGGCTATGTTTTATCTTGATACTGTTCAAATGCTTAAAGGATGTGAGGAAATTTGAATATCAGCTCAGGTGCTGTTATGTTAATATCTGTGCGATGTTGAATGGGCAGGGAACTGCATCGCCCTAAACTGCAGTACTACGCTTCAGCATATTCTATTCTCTCACTTCTGTCCATTAGTTAATGCTTGTTTGCATTAAAAAGTTTTGTTTGTAGGATGCTTTTAACTGTGTGAACACAGAATAGAGTAATTCATGGAGAACTTAAAATGAAACAATGTAAATCCCCTTAGCAGCAGTAGTACAGAGAAGGTCTTTGGTGCAGTAAACCAAAGACTGACATGGGAGGCGGGCTGGTTCTTTTGTGCTGTCCTGCTTTCCACTGTCTTCATGACTTGATAGCTGGGCCTTGATGTAGTGCTGCATCTGATAGCTGTGTCTGTGCTTATCAGAAAAAAATGTTGTCCTTAATGTAACTTTTAAAGATTTCTTATTAAGCAGATGATCTTATTTAAATTAGAGATGATTAACTGAAAGCTTGGGCTGCTCCTTGAAGAACAGATCATGTTAAATACAAGGTATACTGTCACGTCATTGGCAGAGTAAGAAGTTAAAAAAGATTTTACATACTAAAAATGATTCTTTGCTTGTCAGAAGTACTACTTGGTTGTCTATCATATTAGTGTAGAAATATATGATAGAGAGTACTCAAGTCTGCTCATCTTTTGCAGGAGCTGCTCACGTGCTGTGAAGAAGGTAAAGGTGAGATTAAGGACGGCCTGGAGGTAATGCTTAGTGTGCCAAAGCGAGCCAATGATGCCATGCACCTCAGCATGCTGGAAGGTAGGATTCAAACTGACTTTCCAATTCAGTCGTATGCTGTAGATTAACTTTTTTTAATAACTTCCTATATTACTATACATTGAGAAGTTCTGAACAATGTGAACAATTTCTTATCTCTGGGTTTGTATTTTGTATACCTTTTATTTGGTGGTATATAAAATGCAAGCTTATTTAGGAAAATGTATTGTGACAGCCAAGTGTACAGTTTTGTTGATTTTTTTTTTTTTTTAAATGTTCTTTCATCCTTATCTATAGCTCTGCTACTGCAGATTTGAAAAATATGTAGGCTAATGAAGTTTTCCTCTACTGACCTAAAATGTAATAGGTGAATGATCAGATATGATAGCTTTGGCTATGTTTTCCAGCCAGGATCCTTGGCTTCTTTATATGAGGCACGTAAGTGTATTAGAGATGATTTTGCTGATTTATGTATCAGATAATTGTCTCCAAGAATTTTGTTGTTTCACATCTGTTTGCTGCCTATTCCACGACAGACTTCTGGTTGAAATTAAATGTATCTTCTGGCAATAAAATGTCGGCATAAGCCAATTAAGCCTGAGCCTTAGCCAGAACAGCATAATCATGTTTATGGCAGACAGTGGATGTTGGATGTAATTGCTTCTATGTGCTTAGAACAACTTTCTGCTCAAATCTGCTTTGTAATTGGCACATTATCCTGTATCCTGGTGCCATCATATATTTAGTAATAAAAGTGGGGGGGTTGGGCATTTAAATTTTTTGAGATAAATGCAGAGCTACCTTACCTTGCAGTTGCTGAATAAAGACTTCTAGGTGCTTTTAGTCAATATTCCTTTTCTTCTTCTCTGCTTTCTAGTAGTAAAATGGAACTTGTCATTGAATTTCCAGTATCATGCAAGTTACTATAAAACCCATCTTGGTTTGACATGTGATCCGTGATCATGTGGATGCTCAAAATCACCTCTCTTACCTGATTTTAAACAATAGGGATGTTGGTCAGTTTGCAGAATCAGTTCCAAATGCTTTGTTCAGTATATGGTGTTAGTATAAATGCTGACCAGCTTTGGTAATAATCTTTCAACACTGGGAATGTGACTCTGGAGAATATCCTAATCTTTTACATAAGTTAGTTTTATAACAAATCATGCATGTGTTGTTAAGTCATCCCATGTTACACAAATACAGTGAGTAAACATGTTTCCTCTTTATGTCTCTGGAGGATTCTGAATGAACACCCTGATGCAACTTGCCTCTGATGCTCTCCATACTGTTGCCCTGTTTAGAACAGTGAGAACTGTTGTTTTTTCAAGAAGGATGGTGCTCCTCTGTTCAGAGAATATTGGCAAGCAGTATCTGTTTAAAATGCAGTTTAATACCACTCAGAAGAGTATGATAGACTGATTTGTGTTATCCTGTGTGTTAAAGTGGGAGAACACTGTACCACTACAGTGGGAGTAAAATTGTTGATATTCTCAATCTTCATCTTTACATTATGTCTCAAGACAAGTAATCTGGCTGCTATTTCTTTATTGTGGATCAGTGCTGGAGGCACACAATGGCAGGCTGATCACATGGCAACAGCTCTGGGCTGCCATCTTTTTTCATCCGCTGTTGGAATATGTTTGTGTGCTCATTGCAAACATGGTAGGGAAGGTGTACCACCAGAAAAGGTGACATTTGGGAGCTTGCCAATGTCAGAACAACCTGATGTACTCTCTGTGTCCTTGCAAGTTGCTCACTTTCTACAGTGGCAGAAAGCTTGTAAGAGAAATCATTTTCATCATGGAACAGGTTACCAGAAGCTGACATAGGCAGATTTGTCATTTGTTGGTGAAATACTGCCAGAAGAGTTGATAAACTTCTTGATAGTTGGATCTCTAAATTTAGACATGGACTTGAGCTACAGTTACATTTAGTATATTGCAATGTTGAAATCAAGTCTTGTTTTTAGTATTGCTTCCTTGGAATCCCATCTTTTGCAAGCTGTATTTGGGGGGGGTGGAAAAAATCCCATCGCTTAATAAACAGAAGCTGTGCTTTTTAATTTCCTTGTATTATTAACTTTTCCTCTCCCTGGGTTTTTAGGCTTTGATGAAAATATAGAATCTCAGGGAGAGCTCATCCTTCAAGAATCCTTCCAAGTGTGGGACCCAAAAACTCTAATTCGAAAGGGAAGAGAGAGGCACCTTTTCCTTTTTGAGATGTCCTTGGTTTTCAGTAAAGAAGTAAAGGACTCCAGTGGAAGGAGCAAGTACATTTACAAGAGTAAACTGTTTGTAAGTATGGGAGAACAAGTGATGATATTTAGAAAACTGTCTAGATTAGACTGTGACTAAGCTCAGATGATTTAAATGTGCCTGAAGAACTTGAACTGCTACGATAGTACACTGAAAGAATAGCCTTGGAATGTGTAGACTGAATCTTCAAAGTTTGGTGCTTTGTCATGCATTTGAGGAGAAAGAGTAGGCTGAAAGCAACTACTGAAGGCTATGTGTCAATCTTAGTGTGTCAGGACAAAGGAAAATCGAGATTGGACTGGACTGATTTTGTCTTAGTTGTATGTGTGATTGCTCGTTCTTTAAGGCTTATTTGTATAAAACGGAAGGATGGAAGGAGTTGACAAGCTGCCTTCATCTTGCTTGTTTACTATTGCTCTTGTAGTAATATTCATGTTAAGGATTCATTTTGGTGGGTATTCTACACATACTGATCTGGAAAGACAAGAACTCTTGTTATGGAAAAGTTTATTCCAGAATGTCTACTGAGACTAGTAGTCTTACAATAATGTTTTGTAAATAATATGATAGCTCTTATGGTCTACTGAAAGGATGTAAAGATGAAAATGGTTTTCTTCCCATTTAAAAAAAAAACAAACACAACCCACTGTTGCTTTCCTCATCTGTAGCATGTATGCTTTACAAAATGTGACCGTGAATTCATACCCTTACCTTCCTGTCTCATTGGATGACTTGGGTCAGAGCAGTATTTGCACTCTGTAAATTTAGGTAGCCAAGTGAGAAGACCATCTCCTATGGCTTGCTCTGCATCTGTCAGAGGCAAGATTAGCTTTTCTACCAGACAGTTTAGAACAACTACTTGAAATTACTTCTCAGAATCATGTTCTAAAAGACATTATTCTTCTATTGAGCCTACTGGCATATATGACTAAGTCTAGATGGTGTAAATACTGATCTTTTTCTATCTGCTTCAGCTCCTTTTCCTTCGTTCTTTCCCCCGTCCCACCTCTGTGTCCAAACTGGTAAAGCAGGTTGATTCAGAAAACTTCTTTCTTCTGTATCTTACTTTGCATATTCTGTCACTTCATTTCCAACACTTGCTCTCTGTCCTGATATAAGGTAGCTAGCAGGTAACACAGCCACAGCTGTTTTGTTGATCACATCTTTCTTTAGAGCTCCCAAGAACTTGAAATACAAAAAACTTCTGGTGTACTGGAGGGTAACATCAACTGCCAAGGCATTACGTGGGAGGGGAGACAGAGCTGAGAAATCACTCCCATAAACTTGTCATGTCAATTCCTCTGGCAGGAATTTTGTAATCGCCTTGGGTCCGAAGAAGCTGCTGGAAATCCTGAAGGCTCTCATTGTGCCTTCATTTTTAAAATACCAGCATTCTATTTGTCTTCATATTCTATTTGGCAAAATATCCTGTAGTCCAACTTACTATTACAGCAATTCTTATAGTTTGATCTTTAGAAAAGACATTCATACAGATGTTGAAAGCATGCGTGTTGATTTGAGCTAAAGATCTTTTTTGCACGTTAATCCTGTCTCCTACCTCTGGAAGGTGGTTTTACAAAAGTGAGGTCCTTCTCTTTACTTTGGGCATAATGACCACCATGGTTTCCCCAGCACAGGATACTCAATGCATGACTTGTATTAGTGGAAGAATGTGTTAATGAACTCCTTTGGCAAGAGATAAAGTGTCCAAAAGCAAATGCCAAAGAGGGCTATGGGAACAAGGCAATCAGGTGTTACTTGGCCAGAATACTCTCCCAGTCACCAATAACTGGCAGTTCAGGGACTTCCTCACCTGAATGTGGTTTCTGTAGATTCAGTAATCCACAATGGATTTCTCTTCTGTGAGCTTGTCCTTGGACCTCATGCAGACTTTTAGCATTTACAGTGTCCTTTGCAAAGAGTTGTATTTCTCAATTACATATTTGCACCGGCCAACCTCCCTGTGTTGGGTATTGAACCTGACTCCCTTCCACTGGTTTCACTTGATGTGTACCAGTACTGAAAGGGACAGTGAACAACGTATGTTCTACTGCATTGTCCCTCAGTTATCCCTTGTAAAATTAATAATATTCACAAGTGTACTAAGGCTTCTAAATTTAGTAGGCTTTAAGAAATAAATAACATCAAAAATTGTACTATTTAACCCATTCAGACTTCATATTGGACAGTGCAGTAGGGTATATTTTCTTTGAATTACATGATGTAATGTTGGATTAAGTATTTTACAAGCTTTTTAACACACAACGGAGTTGTTGGTGAGTCAAGTTTAAAACGCATCACAGGCTTCTAAGTATTACAATGAAGAGGAGTCCATTTTACCAAAAAGAGATGACAAAACTTTAAGAGTGAATGTGTTGGGTTGTTTTTTGGGTTTTTTGTTTGTTTGGGTTTTTTTGAGGGGAAGGGCGGGGGGGTGCACAACAAACAGCCAAACACGTTGGCATCCGCGTGAGACAAGAAAAAAATTACTTTTACTCAGGTACTATGTATCCAACATCTCTTGTAATGAACTCTGTGTGTGCTAGTGATGATGCATATGAGGGGAAAAATACAGCTTCTAATAATCCAAGAATGTTTAGCAGCTGTCTTCTGGAGTGAAGGTTCTTGTAGTTTGAGCTATATATCTTAGTTTGTAATTTATTTTTTTTTTGGAGCAGAGCCTATATGAATTGTTTAACTGGAAGCCAATTCACATGATTGAGATGTTGTTCCAGTTGGAAAGTGAAAACATTTTGGATGATAATTAGCTGTTAAGGTCTGACATTAGAACATTCCCAAAGACTGATTGTTAATGTAGTTGTCCCACAAAATTCTCCAGGGAGACTGCATTTCTGACTTATTTCATCTGTTGCAGAGGGAAGGAAACACATTAGGAAAGGCTCCTTTGGCAGAAAAGAGATCAGAGTTTTAGAAGGTATCAAGAGAATTCTTAAGCATATCTTATCTGAGAGAAAAACATAAAACTCAATAAGTAGTGAGTGTTCCCTGATGGAAATCAACAAGGAGGGAAGCCAACACTTATTTTTTACCAAGCACTTTTTTTTAGAGTTATAAAGCTTTTATTGTCCAGTCAAAAATGTAAAATAAGCAATTTGGTATTCAGATTGTAAATGCTATTGTTTATTGTTACTTTACAGGAAAAACTGTTTAGCTTGCACTTATTCCTTTTTTGAAGACACCCCACCACTGCCACCAGAATAAAGATTTTTCTCTAGCATATGAGATAACCTTAAGCTTCTAAAAATCTCTTTAAATAGCAGAGATCAATTATTTAGAACATTAGCATCCCTTTGTGGCTTCTGAGGAAAAAAAAAATGCCGTGTCATCCTAACAATTTTTTCTTAATTCCAGACTTCTGAACTGGGTGTCACAGAACATGTAGAAGGAGATCCTTGCAAGTTTGCTCTATGGGTTGGAAGGACACCAACTTCAGACAACAAAATTGTTCTCAAGGTAATTTTAGCAGATGTGCTCGTACAGTCTATACTAAGTCTTGTAACTGTTGTTCATACTTGTTGGGAAGGCAGCAAGTGATGACTTTTCCTGCTTTGAGAGGGACAACTGCTGACAGATAATTTTCCTTTGTGTGTAAAGGACGTGGTATATACCGAACTCGCATGACTTGACAGCAGGGCGGAATCTGTGTAGGCTCCTGAAGCATTAAACAAGCTTGCCCTAACAAATCAGAATAAGGAGAGGTTTGATCCCATGGACTTCTATAGCTTGAAGATTTCAGCCACTAGCTGACAGAGCAACTGATATACCACAGACAAATCATGACATCAGTGTTACATTTCACACTCGTTGCTGCTTGTTGGTGATGCTGTTTTTCATGTCCCATATTTTTATGCAGAAATTGAAACACTTCAAAAGATTTTTATGTCTTTCTGTGGGCTACAAGTTTTTCTGAAGATACTTGCCTTTGGATGAGAGTGCATGCAATGCATATAAATTTTGTGTCTGGGGAAGTTACAGGTGTCAGTAGTGTTCTGTGCCTAGCTAGAAGAATGACTAAATCCATTTTTCCTGTGACTCTGATGTCTGATCTGGGACCTTCTGTTTCAACTGGAGAGCTTTCTTGTAATACCACAAGCAGCTAATGGGTAATTTGATATATTTTGAGGACTGTGTAAGTTTTGAAACTTTTCTTTTATATCTTTTAGCTGTGTTGAGTGGAAAAACGTTCATCTTCCCATTTGCAAGTTAATACACCTACTATTAAACTTGTTTATGTTTTCACATATATTTTTGGTGATTACTCAACACTTAAAAATGACCACTCAAATTTATGTGTTTTCCTAGTGAATTACAGGCTAAGAGCAGCTCACGTTAGTCTTCTGACAGCAGTCAATGAGCGCAAGGAAATTAAATGTAACATCACTGAATAATACAATTTGTTCAGTCTTAATGCTCCCATAGTTTCACAAACAGTGCTTTGCAGCCTGAAATGATCCTCGCAGGGTTAAAGTAGTATAAGGGGTTTTGTTTAAGGCTCTCTGCATAAGATCACTTTAAGGTCATCCTGTTCTCTTCTTTACTTAGAGCATAGGCTATTTATGTAACTTGTATGGTATATGAAGCTTTTCAACAATTTTGTTGATTTTTTTTTTTTTAATTTGGTTTTGAAGGTTGGAAACTAGCACTTCCTTAGCTTATTAGTATTATAAGTAAATTCCATGAAAACCTAAATTAAAGATTTAACAAAACTTTGTGTTCAGCATCTTTTCCTAAATGTTTTTGTTTGTGAAAGAAATCAAAGATCTTTTTCCTAACTGTTCATCTGTTCCTGCAACTTTCTCCATCCCTGGCTATTAACTATTTATATTATATTAAATATTCATAATATATTCAAAGCCAATTATTTCAGGAGATGACAAGAGAAGTAGGAAGTTATATATAATAATTTTTTTAGATCTGCAATAATGTTTATTTTTAATAGCATTTGAGATGTAGGGTTAAATTGGATTTAAACAATCAGATTACAGGTTGACCAGCTGGATATCAACTCTTTTCCAGGGTATCTCAAAAATATAGATGATATGTTGCAGGCAGTTATTAAAATACAATCCCTAAATTAGTTTTCTGCTTCCAGATATGTTTCAAAAGTGGGAAGAGTAATGCATGAAATGTGTTGTGGAAGTATATGTGTTGGAGGATAAGTTCATTTTTCTTTCAATGTTAGCAGATTATTATATAAAGTTAGAATTGACCTAAAATGTAGCATGAGTTTAAAATACTAATGTTCAGAGTGTTATTACTGGAATTCTTTAAGTAAGTCAATCCACCCTCTCTTGCATGAGATGTATACAGGGCTTTAGCTTTCAAGTTACGAAAGAAGAATCTGGATCTAAATTTAAAAGTTTTTTAAATTAACAATATTAATAATGTTGAGAAGTGTAAATTAGTGTTGGCAATTCAAAATTAAGATGACTAGCTTGAATTTCCTTTTCTCTGTTCAAGTTTTCAAAAATGATTCACACAGTCATTCTTTATGCCTTCCTCTTTTGTTTATTAGCTGACTGTATGTGTGGATCTTCTCAGCTGTAATAGTTCATTGTGGGGGTTTTGTTTCTTTTGCATATCAAAGGCGTCCAGTATAGAGAATAAACAGGACTGGATCAAACACATCCGGGAAGTGATACAAGAAAGGACCATTCATCTGAAAGGAGCATTGAAAGAGCCGATCCACATCCCCAAAACCGCACCAACAACAAAACAGAAAGGAAGAAGGTAAGTAGTATTTAAAATAATCAGACATCTCTAAGTACAAAAAAAATTTCCTCTGTAGTATTGAATTTCTAATGACTTTCGGTGAATTAGACAAAAACAAGAGTCATTTTGGCCAGCTTTCTCTTACAATTAATTTCCAGTTTCCTGCAATAGTGAATTTGTTGAGATTTCTGCTCTGAAGAGTCCCTGACTTGTGTACATTCAGCTGTTACTGAAGGGTTTTGGAACTGCAGTACAGGATAGCTGTACATTTTAGATGTTTATAATTATGCATGTGTTATTCATGTCCTTGGTTTCCTTTTGTGAAGCTTAAAATGTGTGACTGAGTGTTCTGCTTGCTAGCTTTGGCTAAGTGGCTATGCAAGTTTCTTACCATAGTTCTCGCTGATTGTTGCCTTAATTCTATGTGATGTAGACCTTGAGCAAACAATCTGTTCTCTTAAAGCGCAGAACGTATTAGGTGCTGAATATTTGATTTTTCATCAGTTAATTTGGCTGGCTGGTGTCTGTTGCCACACTGTCTAGCTGCCCCTTCTTTAAAGTTGCAAGTAGGGAACTAACATGTTACAAACACAGTGCTAATATCGTAATGGAAACTGAATTACTTGCAGAGACGGCGAGGACCTGGACAGTCAGGGAGATGGTAGCAGCCAACCTGATACTATTTCGATTGCCTCACGAACCTCACAGAACACGCTAGACAGCGATAAGGTAAGTTTCCCAGGTATTGCTCTGTTCTGAGAGCAAATGATTCATCTCCTAGTGTGAGTTAGAGCCCAAGATTAGTCCTTAGTACCTTCAGAGAGGAGGCGTGGAAATATTCCATCTCTTAAAAATAGCTGTATGCAATAAAGAAAATATCTTGATACCATGGGGGAGCAGGGGTGATTGTTTAAATCTAATAGGTCATGAAGGAATTATGTTTGTTCCAAACAGAAACCATTTTGATTCCCTCTCTTCTGTAGTTTGTTCACAGATTTGACCCAGTTTAAAAAGAAAGTTTTATTTTACATAAAATTTGATACTCATGCACAGAATTTTTCTTGATGTTGGTCTCAGCCTTTCTGAAAGCATACCATCTGCTTTTTGTATTAGCCTGAGATTGGTGGTCGCCATGTGCTTGCTTTTGTGAAGGAAAAATACTATCCAGTGTTCACGGGTTAGAGAGTAAGAGTGTTCATTTTCTGCATGACAGCTGACAGGAATCACCATATTAAAGAGGAGTAACCCACAACACTATCATTTGGTACTAGTGCTAGTGTTTCCTTTCCTCCATCTCTGCCTATAGATTCTGGCTGGGTAATCTCATAAGGATAACACAGCCAGAGTTTCTCATGGATGGAACAAGGATAGGCATCAAAAGAGTAAAAATTATTTTGAAACATGTGTGTGTTACTTTGGAATTGAAAGAAGATTTCTGGCATGTGAGAAGTGTTAGAACCTTGGAGGGTGGTAGAGATGGATAATAGAAGTTTGTCAAACAGAAGAATGAATAAAAACATAGAAGCTGCATAGCAAATTACTTGAAAATGTGATTAGGGATTCCTGGCCTATTGGGTAAAACTGTTCTGATGAGCCATTCGAACTATACAGGTAAATAACCAGTATATTGCAGGGCAGCTAACTGAATAGGCTCTTAGAGTAATATTTTGACCATTCCCATCATCATCCAAAACAGAGTTTGTTTTCTGTATTTTTGCATGTCACTTAAACTCTGTGGTTTGATTTTTTTCCATGTAAAGAAGAGGAAGACAGAGAAGGGAAGTATAAGGTGCTCAGGGTTGCCCTTGTATTTGTCAAAAATAGCCTATGTTTTGACCTTGTGCATTTGTACTGAAGTTGGTCTGTAGTTTTGGTGGCAGTTTCTTCTAAGGATATCTGAGAAATATGGCTGGTTAGAGCAAAAAAAAATAAGAGTCTTTCAATGACTCTTGTTTTGATATTTTATGTTTTGCATTCTTACTTAGCTACTTAGCAATTTACAAAAATCATGTTGTGTATACTAGCAAACAGTTTAGTTCATTTTTCTTGCGTTCTTAAGAGTTCAGGTAATCTATCGTGCTCAAAAGCAAGACACGTTCTCTCTTGTTTCCCTGATGGCTGAGACATCAAGCTGTGTGCATGCAGCCTGGCTGGGTTGTGCTTCAGTTCAAATGGAGGTGATGCAATCCATCCCTGCCATGCACAACCATTGCCCCGTTGCCCCTCTTCAGTTGTTTGTGAAGTACTGTTTACTGGGGAATAGCATGGTTTGTCTCTTGTTGCCCTTCACAGTAATATTTCAGGCATTATGTCAAAATTGCTGAGAAAGTTGGCCAAGTGAAATGCCCTCAGGATTGCCTTCCAATCTGACATGAGGAGGAGTCTTACCAACAACCTGTTCAACAGGAGTTATAAGTAAAAGAAGGAGGAATAGAAGGAAGGAAGAACGGAGAATACTTTTAAATATTTTCCTGACAAATTAAGTTTTAAATTTGGTTAGTGAGCATAGAGTTATTTTTAAAGTATATTTGAGTTCTCATGTTAGTGTATAAAATTTTTGTTAGACTTTTCATTGACAAGAAAAACAGACTGAAATCTGGGACACTCCCTAGGAGTTACTTGTACTATGCATTGTATGTCCAAGGAAGGAATTTACTGTTCATGCCCTTTTAAAAAGTGTATGAATTAACAGAGTAGCTTTGTTTAATGTTTCTATTGTATGTTTTGGTTTGCTAAATATATTAAGAAGAGAAATTTTTTAATCTGTTTAAAAATACAAAATAAAAATTATTAAGGAACAGTAACAGGCAGAAGGCCAATGAAATCTGTAGGATATCTTAACAGTCTTGCTGAATCTGAAGTAATCTCCCACTTTGTGTGTTGAAAATTCATTAGCTGCAGTCCATTTGGGGTTTAAAATTGACCCTGTTTTCTCAGCCTACAAGCTTGAAATATGTATGAATGTCTTACAGAAATGGAGTAAAACAGTTTTACGGATTTTAGGTGCTGTTGATGTGGTTAACCAGATGGAGCAGTGAAACTCCTAGGTCGAATTTGGAGCATGTCCCAAACTGAGCTGGGATTCCAAATTGAGAAACATTAAAAATATAAAGTAATTTAAAACAGTGTTAATCAAGTGGTAAAAATGTTCAGCTCTGTATTACTTATTATGCTGTTACTGAACATTTTTCTGTTCATGTGTATCCACTATTGTGATTAAGACGACAAATACCAAACATGCCATGCTAATCAACAGCCAAGTAAAACCATTCTTTTATTTTCTCCAATTATATGTTCAGACAGTTGGTTCTCTTAAAATAAATGTTTTGGCTAGAAGTGCTAAGCAGTTATACAGGGAGAGTATCAAGAATGAAATCCTTTATCCAAAACTCAATACTCTCTCACCTCAGAGATAAACTTTGAAAGAGCTACAAGTCCTTAGACTTGGTATGAAGTGGCTGAGTGTTGTCCAGATGAGCTTCTTTCCTTGCAAAGATATTTCCTTGGAAATACCTTAACAACAGAGAATAACTTCATGATTAGGTTTTTCCTTCTCCACCCTGGCCTTTTGTGGTAGAATTGTAACTTCTGGTTGTTGGCTCCACTGTTGCATGCTGCTTTTCAGTAATGACTGGGATGATGCAATAGACCATATGTTTATAAAGCTGACATCCTTCCCAGCTTCATATCATCTGAAAACTATATTGGAAGGCAGAATTAGAATTCAGAATCATCTTGGCGAATGGGAGAAATTTATTGGCAAAATACCATGCAATTTCATTGGAACACGTTTGAGCTAATGTGAATAGGTGGAAATAGTTAACTAGTAATGAAAACAGTGAGAGTACTGAACAGTTTTTGAGAAGATGATCTAGAAACTATAGAGGATCAAAAGCTGTTTATTATTTTAACAGTATGATGCAATTATGGGACAGAGGGAGGCAAGCAGCTCTAGTTGGCTTGTAGAAATAGGATGCTGAGCTGCAGGACACAAAGTCCTCATTCGTTTCTCGGCACTTGTAAGGCCTCTGTTAGATACCACATCCAGTTTTGAGTACAGAATTTTAGCAAATTAGCCATCCATTGGAAGAGTTCCAGGTGGAAAGAAGGGGGCGGGGGGGGGGAAGACTGATTAGACATCTATCAAATGTAACTTGGAAGGCAAGATAAGGTGTTGGCACTAATAAGTCTAAAGAAAAAAAGGCAGGAGGAAGAACTTCAGGTTGTCAAGTGTGTAAAAAGCTACTACACGGAGTTAGAGAACAGTCTTTTACCCATATTTTCAGTGGATGGGTTGAGATCAAAAGACTTACCCATAATAAAATATTGCAATAGGGTTTTTTATGGGTATGAAAATGTGAAGCCCTAGAGCAGAGTAATTGTGAAGGTTGGGGAATCTCCATAACTGCAGATCTTTGAGAACAGTTTGGATAAATGTTAATCATGATTCACACAGATGTAGCTGATCATGCTCTAGAGGAAGAGAAAGAAGTGGACTAGGTAACTTGAGAGCCCTTTCCAGCCTGTTTTTAATACGGGGTCTATCTTCATATTGCAAGCCATGCTAAATATATCCACAGCACTGATCCATCCTGAAGTATTGGAAGGTATAATGGAGTCCAGAGTGAAATATAAAATTTTTTGAGAGGAAGATTTCTACTCCATCAAAGCATCTCAGTTTTCTGAATGAATGCTGTTATTGTACCCTTCTCAGTAAATATTTTGTCCTTCACCTTTGGCCGCATTCCTTCCATTCACCTTCTGTAGCTGTGTAGCCAGCATTTTAGGTGGCTAACAAATAAAAGAGGTGACACTTGGCCCATTCATTCCACTGTTTGACAGTTCCTAGCCTTAGCGCTTGATCTGATTTTAATGTCGTCTTTTGAACTTGAGCCAATGCATAGGAAATGAAATGGGGAGGCTGAAGGAAACAGTGTAGGTCTGATAGGTCTTTTCATGCTTGTATTAAGTGAGCTGGTAGAAACATGAAATAATCGAAACTACTATTTTGGTAGCTGAGAAGATGAGAGGCTTTTAGAAGAAGAGTTGTCATATGGTATTATCCTAAATAGTAGGAGTTTTGCTAGCTGCTGTGGGTGGTCAGTGGAGCAATATTTTATTTTTAAGAAATTATCTTTTGTGCCCAGCTGGTAACACTTTGTACTGCTGTCTGTGTGTAGTTGTGTTTCATTCTCGTGGTCCTTTAAGGTTGTGTGTAGAACTTTGGAAAACAGAAAAAGGACTGAAGCAGCAGGAGACAGCCATGTATTTAGTTCTACCAGCTGGAACTGCAGGAGAGAAAAGGCTCCCATCAGTATTAAAAAAAAAAACAAAACACAACACACTAGGAAAAAACCAGACATGGCTCTGAGTATACACCTCTGTTCAGAATCAGAAACCAAGTCTGGGCAGCTACCTGGTCGAAGCAAAATATTCTTTGAGACAGAACTTTTGTGTATCTCCCATTTCTTTCCTCCCACAGTGCACTTCTTTCCATTTTAAAAGGGGATTAAAGATTTTCATGCTTGAAATAATTGAGAAATCTTATTAGCTGCTCTCTTTCCTTTCCCTTCTCCTTAATGTGAAATTACCATGGGACAGTAAATTTAATTTGCAGTCCTGAGAGGAGGTTGTATGGCCTGATGTAAAGGCTGTTGTACGTTGCAAAACTCTTGTCAGTGGTGATGATACTGGTGGCAGATGAACATTTCGTGTGGTGTCTCTGGCTTCAGCAAAGCTACACTAAGAACATATTCAGCCATTGAGTGTGTGTTATCGTTTTTGGTTTCTTTTTTCTCTCTACAAGCAACAGTGATTAAAAGGCCCCAGAGAGATGAACATAGATGGTTAACATGAATTTCAGCAACAGCAAGACACTATGTCCCATGATAAGCTGTTTAATTAAACCTTGCACCTTTTTAATCTGTGGTTCTATTTCTGTCTGGCCTTTGTTTTCTCATCTCGTTTCTGTCTCTCCAGTTTCCATGTTTCAGACATAGCCTCATTTATTTTTATCATGCATGATTAATTCAGTTTACATAAAGGGTTTCTTGAGAAGGATGGATAAAGTATATAAAGCCCTTGTTCAGCCTAAATTTGGATTTAGATGGTTTGCAACTCTTTTCTCTTCAGTGCAAGTCAGTCTCCCAGTTCTGATGTGCCTCTTGCTCTTCCCTCCAGCCAGCCTAGAGAGCCTTGCCAAAGCTGTCCAACAACAGCTGTTGAGCAGTGTGCTTAATCACAGACACTCCTTGCTGTCTAACTGCATTTAATTAGTGCGAAAGATGAAACTGCTTTCAGAAAGTGTATTATAGAGAGAAAACAAGCAATGAAACAAAGAGGAAGGCAGTGTTTCTTAACCATTACTGTTGCGGGGAGAAAGAAGGGTTGTAATCCCAAAGGAGGGGAAAATTGGTAAAGGCTTTTTTGGTTGGTTCTCCATAATGACGTAGATGTGTGTTGGGTAGAGAACATCATTGTTTTCAGTGTGTTAGGCAGTAGTGGAGAAGTCCTGCACTAAATTGCATCTAACAGCATTAGTACATGTTTGAGGATGGTGTGGAACTAACAATTGCGTGTGGGAAGTGTCTTACACACTGTACTGAAGTGTGATTGAATATTGAATTTCAGTGGAATACTGACCAGCTAGGATTTCTTTTGTACTTTAATAGTTTCTGACATAGCCACTGACAGCCTTTGTTTGCTTTTTCCTTTAGTTTAACACTATATAAAATGCTCAGTGAACATAAAATCTGAGATGGTTTGGTTTTTGTTTTTTTTAATTAGGAGAAGGAGAAGAAAGAACACCTCTATTAAAGCCAAAACCATGTGGCCATTACACTGGTCACAAAGTATATTTTAATCTCTATTTGTAGGAAGTGAAGGGTCAGGAAAGCGAGCAGAGCACCAAAGCTATACTCCTGTAGGTATTTAGGAGAAAATACAAAGACTAGATGCAGTTTCTGGAAAGTGTCAACTTGTTACTGTCTTAGTGCTTGCACTGATTGGGGTATGGACTCTCCTGAGACAAATTTGGTCTGCATTGGACACCTTGTGAAGTCATACTTCATCAGCTTTTTTCTTAGTCCCCATCAGGCATACAGATGGTTTCAATTGTTTCTGAGTTTGTCTGAAGAAGGCTGTAACATAAATCAATACCAGAAAACAAGGGAAAGCTCTTTTCTTTTTCCCCTTTGGCATAGTTCTGCATGGACTAAAAACTAACATAATATGGAGAAAGAGGGAACAGGAACTTTTTAATGAGGGTGGAGGTAGCTTGGTTTTAAGGTGTACTTCCCCCCCACTCTCTGTAATTTGGGTACTGGGGCTGTCTGGAGAGATGTAGTAGAAGCAATGTGACTAATTTTTAGCCTGGATCTAAATAGGTGCAACCTGATTTATCTTCCTTATACACTAGCTGTATGAGGGGTTTCTGCCCTTCTTGGACCCTTCATTCCCCCAAGAAAACTTTCTTCTCTGTATGCGCACACAAGCAAGGGTAGTCAGTGAGATTAGCAGCCAGATACCATGGGAAAGCTCTGCAGTTACTGCAGACCATCTGCTAGGAGTTATATCCTATTGTTTGTTGCAGGCTTGAGGAAGAGGTTGGAATTAACCTTTGAGTTTTACTGGGGTTTTGCTGGTTTTGTCATTTGCTCTAAAATTCTTGCTTCATAACAAATAGTGTTATCCTAGAAAAGTTTCTATCTGGTGCTTCAGTTCCAGGCTTGTAGTGAAAACTAGTAAGTCAGTAACAATGCAGTCTCTTATCCCCTTTTCCTAAAGCTCATGGCATGTAGCTGGCAGCCATGTAAGAGCCTAAACATAATAGTCAAAAATAACATGGCAGGAACCGTGCAGTATATTGGTATAGCACATGAATCTATATTTGCTGCAGTTGGAACCCTTACAGAGTATTTGTCCTCCTTTGTCAGCGCAGAGCATTGCAGGATTACCTCACTGAGTTTGAAGGATTTTACTGACTTGGTCCAAAATTACTGAATTCACAGAAGCTGCATGCCTGCTGAGATCTGATATGAACGTTGCACTGAAGCAGCCTGAGCTATAGAAATACTCAAGCACAAAAAGCTGAAGTAGGCTGGAACGCCATCGCCCTGTGGAAGGAGAAGGAATTCCAGGGCTGTTTGCTTAAGTTGAATGGGTGCTCTGGCACTGGGCAATCTTGAGAACTTTGCAAAGTTCTGATAATTTTCATTTCACATCAAAGCAGATGAAACAATCAAAGAGAGGAAACTTAAGCTTAGGCAAAGTAATTCTAATGAAGTGTTTTGAAGACAGGGAGGAGAACCCTGAGCTTGCATGCTTTTAATTCAGGTTTGTGTGGTTTTATTTGGGAAATCAGCAAAAATGTGAAAGTTGTATGCCCGTGTGGATTTTCTATCAAATAGTTAAGTATTTGGGAATCTTACGTGAAGACCTTTATGCTGATTTTTATAATTCTGTATGGTGTGTCCTCGATGATTTTGTGACCTGCCTACGTAAACTTTGAGTGGGGTGGGCATAAGGCAGTAAGCTTATTCAGAAAAGGTCCCTCTTTCTGCCTTGAATTTGCAAGATAACAAAGCTCATGAGTGACTGTATTTAGTAATACCTGACTTTTTGTTGCCAGTCATCACCCATACAGTATATTCTGAAGCGACTGCTACTTCAGCTTTTGGGGTAAGGAGCAGTCTAGCAAGAAAAACCACTTAAATCCTCCACCCAGCACTGTCACAACCAGTGTGCTTTGAACATAGGCAGAGACAAGCCAAGTTAGAAATCTGTTCTAAAACGCCAGAACTGCCTGATTTTGAAATGATCTCTTCTTGATGTGGAAAGTCCTAGAAGCTTGCTATCTCATCCCAAATACGAATCCTGCCAGGAATCCTAAATAGGTAACGGTGCGTGACGGATGGTTTGATAATGAGCATTCATCTGGCTTCTCCTTCTTGTTTTTCCCCTCACAGTTGTCTGGTGGGTGCGAGCTGACGGTGGTAATCCATGACTTCACCGCCTGCAACAGTAATGAGCTGACAATCCGCCGTGGGCAGACCGTGGAGGTCCTGGAGAGGCCCCATGACAAGCCCGACTGGTGTCTGGTTCGAACCACAGATCGGTCCCCCGCTGCAGAAGGCCTGGTCCCCTGCGGGTCCCTCTGCATCGCTCACTCTCGCAGTAGTATGGAGATGGAGGGGATTTTTAACCACAAAGGTAAGAAATGATGGAAACAAAGTCTAGTTGTCAGCAGCGCGAGGTTTTTTGTGATGAGGAGTACTGTGCAAATGGGAACTTTGGTGTTCTTGCGCTGTTTTGGTTTCTAGTTTTTAATTACATAAAACACAGTGCTTTTAGCAACCTGCAGCCATGCTGTTTATTCTAAAATAAGCAGTCGGGAATTCTCAGTGTTAAGTGAAAACGTGGCTGAAGACACAGAAGAGATTTAAGCAAATTGTATCTTGGTGAACAGAGTTATATCATGTTAGATCAAACTGCGATGATAGGAAAATCTATACCCATCGTATGCTGAAAGAGGGGAGGGAGGAAAACCTCCAGCATGCGTTATCAATGGTTCCTGAGAAACCCTGCAGTAAGAAGTCATGACAACATCAGGCTCAGTCATGGAAAAGGTAAATACATGCATCCATATGCCCTGGCACAGGAATTGGCTATTTGGACTTACGTATTTTACTTAACTGCATTTTCCAGAGTAGCAGTGACACACTCATCCCTTTTTTCCAGAGCAGCTCTGAAATATTACTTTGTTTTTTTCACATGCATGAAAGAATGTGCCCCAAAAGGTGCAAGAAATATCTGATTTTTTGGGGGAAGTTTTTAATGTTTTGGTGTGCTGTAATCCTTTGGCCTCATAAACTCCCCAGGCTCACAGAGTAGTTCGTTACTAGAGAAAATGCTTGCTTGCTTTGTTTGAAACTACTTGAGTTTGCAGTCTGTGAACAGAAAGCTATGTGAACTTTAAAAAAAAAAAACCAAACTCCACACCAGAAAAACAGTTCATTAGAAGGTGTTTCATCACATGCTGGGGGAAAGGGTGCATTTCAAAATGTTTGTTATTACAAGTAACAAGATTAGCAGGAAAGTGGTGTTGGGGAAAACTTGTTTTCCAAAACAAAAAATTCTAGTTTTGGAGAGTTTTTCATAAATATAACTACAAATTTTTCCATTATTCAGTCCATCCCAGCTATCATGTTACAATTTTTATCAGATAATTCAGACACTGTGTAAATATGTTTGGCTAAAAGAGGGGAGAGTTTGTTTCTTACATGAGGAGCATGCACAGCAGGAACTTCCTGAATGCAGGGTGTTCGGGGGGGGGGGGGATTCGAAGGGGTGGAGGGGTGAGG
>NW_009608707.1:185159-204900 GCF_000690535.1 Cariama cristata
GGGGGGGGAATCTGAAGGGTTGAGCTGTGTAGTTGGGAATACTGGAATACTTTTTCATCCTCTTGTGTCCTGTAACAGTTTAGGTAGTGAAAGTTTGCAGTTGTTCTGATGATAAAATTGGAAAATGCAGTTAGGTGACATTTCTTTCTTTGACTAGAGGGTGAAATCATGGAAATGTCAACAGGAGTTTTGTTCGTTTTTTTTTTTTAAACAACACTTACAGAATTGATAAATCCAATTTCCTTTGGAGCTAGGGGACTTCACCTTTGAATGCAGAGAGTTTTATTAGCAGAGGCAGAATGTACTGGACAATATATGTTATAAAACACTGAGCCATTCAGACTCCTGAGGGAGAGACAGAGCTGTTTTTGTTTTTGAGAGGTTACTTTTCTTAATCAAACCTGTGGACATAATCTGTTATTGCTTTTTTTTTCCTTTAGTGTTTGTTTGGGGAAAATAGGACAAAGCATTGTAGTTACTTTAGTTTCTGTTTGACATGTTGCTTTGAAATAAAGAGCATTAATTAATTGTATTAATCATGGAGACTGAAGACGAAAAGGCCGTTGCTAGAATGAGCATGATTTGCAGGGTTGAAGGCAGCCGCAGAAGTGACTTCTGTCCCTGCCTCTGCCACAGGCTTCCTGTGGGATGTTATGGCCTGCCATCTACACTCCAGCTGATAAGACACAGCTGTTAATTGTTTATTCCCACATTACTGGGTGTCAGGCTTTAGGAGCTGGATGTTTGATTTGTAAAGTTCCCTATGCATGTGGCTGTGACTGAAGTCAGTGTGAACGGTCTTGAACATGCAAACTATTATATAATGTTAAGTAATCTGGGGAGGGGAAAAAAAAGGCAAAAAACCAAACAACTTTAGACTGGGTACTTGAAACTACTGGATACGTTTCACTCTCGTCTCTACCTCAACTTTCTATTGCTTGAAAGAGGTTGATAGTGTTTATTTCACAGAGGGATTACAAAAATTAGTGGCGTGCTTTGATTTTATTTTTCCCCCCATAGTTAGAAGTAGCTCAGACAATCCCACAAAGCAATTATTCATTCTCAAGTGCTGCATTTGAGTAAAGATCTTTAAGGCATTGGGGGATATGCTAATCAGAAGAATGGAAAAACAATTAGATGATCTTCTGAGAACTGTTCATTGTGGGCACTGATTGATGTATGAATTCCTAAAAAAAAAACAAACTTGTACTTGGGTGGACAACTTCTACAGGTTTTTTTTGGTTTTTGTTTTTTGGTTTTTTTTACCATAATTCAGTAGAATTTTCAGAGTTTTTGAATGGTTCAACAAATTAGGATATTGCCCTCTGGAATTTATAGGTCTGAAAATACATGTCATATGTCAGGCTTGCAGTGTGAGCATCAAGTCTGAGTAATTCTGTACAGTTCATGGGCTAAGCCACGTGCAGTAGACACGAGTCTGGAATTTGTGCGTGTCTGGCATTGCAAGCTGTTGTAAGAGATTCAGGGAGAGAACAGATTTTATATAATTCCAAAGGAAAAAGGGAGATGATCACCATCAGAAGTGGTGGGGGTGGCTGCTTGGATGTTAAGTGCTTAGCCTATACAAATGGCTTGTTGAAGCAAAGAGTTTTGCACTCCTTTTAGTATCTATGGACCCTGCAATTTTGATCTTTTCAATCGTGTTTATCCTATACTGTTTGCTAACTAAACAAGCTGGAATGCCACGGCATATCAGAGGTGAAGTGAGCTTCAAAGTTTTGAAATGGCAAACCTCTTCTAATTTACAGCTGGTTCTTAAGTTGTGTAAAACCGCATTGCATCACTGAGTACGGAAATGTTGGATGATATTTAATGCCTTAATTATCTGAAATGATTATCCAAAGTAGAGCAACATGAAAGATTATTAAAGCAGAAAGTATGTTCAGTGAAGCCTACTTCTGACAGCTGATCTTGGTCATTCCTTGTCTGTCCACATATTATCTGTCAACCATGAAAGGTAATGTTGTTTTAGTCTCATGTTAGAAGACAGCCTCAAAAATGACTCTCATCACTTGCCTACAAGTGTAGGTGTTACTTGTCCTCTAAGAATGTGTATTATGTTAAATATCTAATCCATATCAATGGTTAAAAAAAATACATTTATGGTATCTTCAATTGCTAAAATTTTACAGTAGTTATTCTTAAACTGTTTGTTATCTTATGGGGAAAGCATTACACAGAAAAAAAACCTTTGCTAGGTAGATAGTAATTTAGGGGAAGGGTTGATTGTGGGTTCCAGACCTCTTGCTCGCTCTGCTGGATAGCAAATCTATTTTTTTACGTTATTTGGGTCATTTAATCAATTTGAAATGCAGTTTACAGATGAGTACATTTTTAAAAAAATCTAAATCCCTTTTATAATGGGGGGAAAAAAACAAGTGGGTAGTGAAGAGGTTGAATAACAGTTGGTGCACTCTGCAAAAAATAAATTACTAGCTTTGGAAGAACATGTTCTTCACAAGTAATACATAAGGCAACAATTTTTTTGCAATGATTCTCCACATGTTATTGGACATAGGAGAGAAAGAATGTTTCTGTTGTTTTATTTGGTGCTTCTCTCTTTTTTTTAACAAGGGTTTCTTTTCATTCTGTGGTACATCCTTTTCATATGTGCAGTTCTCTTTCCTTTGATTGCAGAGCATTTACACAGCCACAGAGCTTTGGGTAAAGAGCAGGGGACAGGATTCGGTATAACGAAATTGAATGTGTAAACTCAGAAAAATTGGCACGTATTTAAAATTGTGATCTAAAGAGGCAAGATATTCACAAACAACTTCAGTCTTTTCCAAATTTATGAGTACTTCTGAAGTCTGAAGAGTTAGTGATAGTCCATCATACGCCTTCTGTAGATGCTACTGTTGGGAGAGCTAGAAAGGCTACAACAGGCCTTTGCTCATGAGACTTACATTTATGTGTCTTCTTTAAGCTATGGATTTTTTTGGGACCGTGTCTAACATGCCAATGCGTGTTACTATCTGTTTGGTTCAAAACTTGACCACAGAGATGTTTTGTTTACCTGGAGGTACAACGTCTGCCTGTTTTACGTGTTTGTATAATCCAGGTATGTGTATAACACTGCAGTACTGAATACTGGCTTTTGATTTTACTTTCAGGATACTGTCCTGACTGCTGCCATAAACAGAAAAAATGTTATTTCAGCAGGTTTGGTTTGGTTGTTGTACCCCCCCCCCCCCCCCCCCGTAGTATCTCTCAAAGAATCTATCATAATATGGAGGATCAAACAGCTGACACTTTCCAAGACAAAGATTGACAAATTTGTTGAAAGAGCTATGTGTAAGCCCTTTTCTACACCTGCAAGATAGGAAGGAGTGGTGTGGGCCAGGTGTTGCAAGCATCAGAGTTGTTCTTGAATTGGTGTGGGGACCTTCTATTCAGGAGTTAAGGAAGCGAAAAATTGCATGGGTGATCTAGAGATATTTCGCCAGAAAAAAATAAAGATTTTGTAATTGAGGCCACAGAATGGGATAAAACAGAGTCTTGAATGTGTTACATTAAGTAAGCTTGCTCTTGCACAACTGGAGACCTGCTATTCAGAATATTAATTTTAGATGAAAGGGAAAGGGGAGAGAGTAAAGGTAAAATGTCTTGTGTGTGATTGTGAGCTTTAAAAGTTATGATTGAGAAATGGAGCGTTTCCATGTTGAGGCCAAATACTGTTACATAGGAAGAGGAAGCTCTGGATAGCAGCAGAATTTAATCAAGTAAAATGGGAATCCAGTTTGAATAATTGAAGAAGGACACCCCGTTTGTAGTGGAAGAAAAGAAGGATAACTTGGGCAGCAATTGTTTGCTTTACAAGCAGAGGGATGCTGTAGAAGGGGCGACTTTGCTGTTTTGAGACTGCAAGCAAGCAAAGCATGGCCCATGTGTAAGGAAAAAGGATCCCCAGCCATGGCTGGGAGCCAAGGCACTGCCTGTGAGCCTGACAGGGCTTGCAGCTGCGGGAAGTTACAGCCCAGGGCGGCGGGGAAGGTAAGGCCTGGCACGGAGCAGGTGGGGGACTTGCTTTGCCTTGGTGCCTCGGGGCAAACAAAAGCTGAGGGCTGTAGTTTCCTGGGCAGCATACAGAAAGGGGTCTGCTTCTGCTACACAGTCGGTCGCGATCACATGCAGAAGGTGGTGTTGAGGAACATGTTGTAGTTGTACAAGATGCTAAATGTTAATCTAAAAATTTTGATTCTTGGTGCATCAATTACCTCCTCAAAAAATTTCCAAATAGCAGGCTGCCCATCCAGATAACCAGCTGATAGAAAGACTTATGAGGAGCTCACAGGAGGCAAAGCCGAGCAGTCAGCTGGATTTCGCACTTCTCTCATCTAAATTAGCAAAAAATTGTAAAAGCTGTGCCGCAGTGTCTGTTCAACTTATTTATCAGACAGACTTGAGCTTGAACAGAGGTGCAGGCATTTTAATAGCTGAAGTTCAACTTCACAATTATCAGTTGTTTTGAAAAGCTAATAAATCATAAATTTCGATGTAATCACAAATATTTTGCCAAAAAACATTACTAGTCTAATAGCAGCAAAGAGAGTTTGAATTTAGGTTTTCTTCTGTGTGTGGTTTTTCAAACATGTTCTCATGCTTTAGTCCAGGTAAATAAAATAGCTGCAGTATAAAGTAAAACAAGAAATCTCTCTATCCTGCCTTTCCTACCTTGTGGTTTTAGTTGAGTTTGCAGTTAAAAACATGGTTTGAACATAAGTAAATTTAAATCAAATGTCAGCAATTGACTGTGATCCACTAGATCATAATCTTTGCGTTGAGCTTTATAACCAAACTGTATCAGATGATCAGAGTTAATAGCCAAATTCTAATTCAGCCTTGAATAAACAATAAACTCTGAATTGCTTACTGGGAGTTGTGCAGTCCTAAACTAGATAAGGAGAGTCATTGAATCTCATTATTTGAATTTCTAGAAGAGTTCTCTCAAAATCAAGTTTATATGTGCTATGAAACATCATAGGATTGATTTCTGCATAAACTTGCCTTTAACTCCTGCACTGTTCTTTTATCATAACCCAGCCCAGGAAGACCCGTCAGATATATCTGTATTTCCCATGCTGATTCTATTTGTGGGCATAAGTATGTGGTTAATTTGTCTCTGGAATTTTTGTACATAGGTAATGAAAGCTTTTTTCCCTGCTTGGGAGCTCAGTATTACAGCTAAGAAAAAGAAGAAATTTTATAATACGGGCTTGAATGTACTTTTGGTCCCAGACAGCTGCCAAATATATTTCTATTATATATCCTAGTTGGAAAGGAAACTGGTGTGTAAAAAGTATCTGCTTCAGAACAGATGTATTTGCACAGCTGATCTTCGGGAGGTAGAAGGTGGACATAAACCAGCAATTCTGATGGCTTTAGATTTCCCAAGAGAGTTGTTATTTTGCTTGCAATTAGCCTTTCTCTGACAGCAGTTTCTTTTTCTAACCAAGGCATTGAGACAGAACAGAGTACAAACTTAAATCATACCCTGCAAATGTTGTTCATATGTTGCAATTGAAGAAAAACATCCTGCAGTGGTATTTATTTTCCTTAACTGTCCTTCTTCAGGTGCAACAAACTGTTGAAAAAGTTACTTCAGTGTTGAGAATTACTTCTTGAGGGTGTCTTTGTTACCCATATTTTGCTTTGGATTAAGTGCTCCAAAGAGCACCTGAGAGCAATGCAAAGAATTTTTCTTCCATTTCAATGAGTAAGTAGCTTGGCAGGGTGGTGAAGGACAGGGAGAGTGGGGCTGGGGACACCCCTTTGGCCATGAGAGTGCTCCTGGAGACATGGAGTTGTCATAGCTGTGTGGTACCTGCCTTGTTCGTGACAGACAACAAGGAGCTGTTGATGTTTATTTTCCTGCAGCTGGGGTGGCTGTTCATTTCCAAGGACCGTCTGGGTAATTTTACCCGATGCGTTTTCTTTCTGTCTCAGAACTGTATAATATTGATAGCGTCCATAAGGTCTTCTGTTCTCTTCTGATTCCCTAGCTTTCTGGCACTTCTGCTGCAATGGCTCATATTCTTAAACTTGGTATTGGGAGGGGTATTTTAGTGTTTTGTGGAAAGGAGAAAATTGTTGAGGAGCAGGCTAGAGCTGATGTTCTTGTGCATCTTTCAGGACATCATCACATTACATCACATCATCCGTCATCATCACTGCCTGAAGGTGGAAGTAGCAGGATTTAGTGTTCCACTGACTTCCTCCAATTCTGTTTTTGTGAGGAGGCTGCTGAAAGTCCATGTCCAATTGACTTCATTTCACTTTTCCTGCAATCACATAGTAAAATATTAATCTCTGTTATGCATGCTAAACAAGAAATGTTGCATCACTTTTAACACAACTCTATCAGAAACTTTTTAACAGATGCCCTTGATGTCTCTTAAGTTGTTGGCATTGGTTTCAAATCACGGCTTCATTATGCAATGTTTTGCTACTATTTTGAGTGCATATTCACTAGTATAGGTATGGTTCCAATCTGGGACATGCTTGTGTTTTCTCCTGACTTTGAGTTGAGTACAAATAGCAAGCCATTTTTCTGAGACAGCTATTGAAATTAAATACATCATTCTCTAACGTGGAAGTTACACAAGTAAGTGATGGAATTCTTAGAGCAAACTGTGTAAGAGAGGCTGTTGTGATAAGTGAATAGCGCCATAAAAACATTTCATGATCCCGGGAAAAGTAGTTATAATGCTTTTCAGAAATTTGCAGTATGCATTTTCTAGGATGGATGTATAATGGTTAACCCCTATAGCAATAGAAGACATTTACATAACTGATATGCAGACATAATAGTAAAGGCTGTCTTAGGTAAGCTTGTTATCAAGTTGTCCTTGATGACCAGAATCCTGTATTCATTTTCCCTGTGGTCATAAACCAGTTGTGTCCAACCATTAACGGTGCAGCAGAAATAGTCCTTCTTGAAAGAAGCAGTTAAAAGTGCGTTGGGTTTTCAAGAGCAGACTGGACAAACTCCCAGGTAATCTGGGCTGATCTCATAAAGGACCCATCCTTTTGAGCAGAAGGTTGCACTATATGGATTTTTGAGGCCCCTTTCAGCTTGAGTTTCCCTGTGACCCTATGCTAAAAGTTAGACTTGTCAGCATGAAATTGTTATGTTCTAAGTGTTTCGTGGAGGCTTAGACTCCCCTTAGTGTCTGTGGGGATATCAGAAATGCTTAAGATTTTGCCCCAAAATATATTCGTTCCATGTAGGAAATGGAAGGAAATCGTATTTCTGCTCATGAAAAGCACTGGTTATTCTTGTTGCACTGTGCTGGGTGTGATCATAGCCTTATTAGGCATATGTTCATTTGTTAATATAAGCTTACAAGTATCAGTGATACAGAGATTCCTTAAACACAGTCTTAGGGAAATCTAGTTGCATGTAAGAACCTGCAAATATGCTGAAGGAAGGAAAGCTGCTAGGGAAGCTGCCTGGAAAGAGGGACTAGTAAAGCTGAAGGGTCGTCTTTTGCTTTCTACAGATAAGCTTAAGGGACATGGAAATAAATGGGGTCGACAAGGTCTAAGTTCAAGCTGTTGCTCTTCTGCTTATAAATAAGAGGAGAGGATTCTTAAATGTTAAATGTAGGGAATTTTGTAGTGATGAAAAAGATCCTGAAAGATAATTAGAAAGCAAGCAAGGCTCGCTAGCAAAAAGTATAGTAAGTGAAAGTGGTTTTGGTTTTGTGTTTTTGTTTGGGTTCTTGTTTTGTTTTGTTTTTTTAACAAAACACACAAAAAAACCCAAAATACTGAAAACTGGTTGACTGGATTGAAGTGTGCTTTAGGCAATATTAAACAGAAAAACTTGATTGGTGAAAATCACCAAATTGTTAACCATGTATCTTAAAATTTTTATGTCAGTAGCTAATCTATTTTAAAGAGTCATGACCTGACTTGGTTGTTGGTCCTAGTGTGTTTTGTGCTAACTTTTCTTATTGTCTCAAGGATAACAAAATACACACCCTCTAAATGCTGGTTGATTTAGTAGAACAGACTTAAATGTGTTTATCCTTTCATCCTAAAGATGTGGCAGGACTCAATGCAGTCATACCAGAATCAGTTTGGAAACCACTGACTCAGAGCTCTGGTTACCGGCCCAGAGTAACATCTGAAGAAAAGGTGCTTACAGCAGGTCACAGCTTGGAGGTACGCGCTGTTGTTGTATGCCCTGGTTGCTTGCTTAAGCGAAAGCCCAGGCTGTGGGATCCAGTGCTCACACACATCATCTTCATAAGACTATGCTGAGATAACAGTCCTCAGAACTGGAGTAAATTAATCGTAGTAGTATTTTACTGTCGTCTTTGCTGTTTGTGGAATAACAAAGCCTTCCTCTGTTACTGAAGTTGTCGGGGTGATGACAAGCGTTTACATTTCTGTAATGATTTTTATTTGAAAAGAAGTATTTTATCTATTTTGACAGTCTCATCTTCCATGTAGAAGTATTTTATTATTTTTATAAAGCAAAATGCCATTCTAAATTGCAGAAGGAGATAGCACTGTTCTGTTAGATTGTGAGCTTTTGAAACAGTATTACCTTTTGGAAAAGTTTTAAGTTCTTAAGAATACTCACCTCATATTTTTGTCAGCAAGAAACATGCGTATTAGGATATAGAGCCTGTTTAGGTCTTTTTGTGTGCTTCATGAAGTTAACATTATTACTAATGTAAAACTAATACCATGATGGCATACTTTGTTCAGGAGGAACTAACTGGGAAAAGAGAGTGTGCAACAACTTTGTGGCGGTTAAAAAAATTTTCTTGCACCTCAATTTTAATTGCTGTCCTAAAGGAGCATCGTTGTCAACTGAGTGTAGTTGCTTTCTGAAATATCCAAAGCATAGAATTACAGTGGCTATTTCGTAACTGCATTTTCACAATTCTAGTAAGTGGTGATGATGTAATTTGCAGACAGTATACCCTTTTCAAATCTGTTAACTGTGCGACTGTGTTCATTTTTTTGGTTCAGATCTAATTTTCTTTTAAATGGTTGTAAAACATGTACTGTGTAACCCAAACAGAAATGTCTTGTCTTTTTCAGGACTGAATTATTCTACATCTAAAATTCAGAGTAGAGATAACAAATGTTAATTACAATGCAGAAACACTCACATTTGTGGAATTGTTTGGCAGTACACGTTTTCTAGTCTTTCTGTGTTTTGACAATAGGCAATGTAGAATAATAATGTAGAATAAACCCCTGTCCTGTGGGTTTTTTGCTTCCTTCTTTCTCTTCTCCCTATGGCAAAGCTAGCCTCCAAATACACTTAAATCTATTTAGCAACAAATCTGTGTTTATAATTTACAAAAATGCAGCATGTGAAATCCAGGCTCAGAGAGAGGGAGAAAAAACGCCCGTTTCTGATTTTGCCCTCCTGTTAGATGTAGTGCAGAGGAATTGCAGAGGTTGCTTCATTTTGCTGAAGTATCTTTTCATATAATAAAGGAAGCTGTGAAAGTGTGTAAGTTTTTTTGTGTTAAATGCTAATGTTTGAAACCCAGACAGGTGCTTTCAGTGCCCGTGTGCCTTTCCTGCTTCCAGCAACAGGAGGGTGTTGGGTCATGGCTGGGCTCCATCTGCCATACCTGGCAGCGCTGTGCGACTTAACCTGGTCTGTTATGTGGACATGACTTCTGGTAGGCAGTACTGAGCAGAGACAAAAGGAGGGGAGAGGTCTTGATGTAACCCTTTGTAACTAACCAAAAAGCATTTGTACAATTGGAACTTAGCAGAAGGGGAATAAGAAAAGTGTTTTGGTCAGTAATACCAACCAGCAGGTAGCCCACACAGCTTGCAGAAGCAAATCCTTCAGATGCATATGCATGGAACTTCAACATCAGTATTTCTTACGGGGAGTACGTGTCCAATTTTAAAAACATTCCTTTTATCTTTAATGACCTAGTTTGGTTCCATGAAGTATTCATTTTGCTTTTAAGTGACTTAAAAGAAATAAATTTTAAGTCAAGAACATAATTCAGTATTCTGAACAGTTCTGATTAATATATTCTTACCCTTTCCTTTTGTCTTTGACTGCATGCATTTCCAGTTAAGGTAATTAGCTAAGAGATTTATGTTAAAAAGAATCCCAACTCCTGTATGTACAGTTACAACTGGTTTGAAAAATTAAACCTTGTTTTCACCAGATTTTTTTTTCACACCAACAGGCTGATTCCTTTTTTCTCTGTAGTCGGAAGGGAAGAGAAAGGGTGCTTTAAATATGGTTGAGAAGACTACATCAGAAAATTAAA
This sequence comes from Cariama cristata, assembly GCF_000690535.1. NCBI lineage: Eukaryota > Metazoa > Chordata > Aves > Cariamiformes > Cariamidae > Cariama > Cariama cristata. The sequence goes on from NW_009608707.1 coordinate 195,449, forward strand.
ATTAAGAAAAAAAGGATGATGAAGAGTAACTTGGATAATAAAATTAATATAAAAAATGAGCTTTTCTTCAATATGTCTCATTAGGACAGCAAGTATTTCTTGCTTGGAACACTTTTTGTGTTTTCTCCAATGTAGAGACAAGGCATGGCATATTTCTTCTCCCCTCCCACCCCTTGCTAAGTAGTGAATGTATGTGGAACAACATTCCTTACACTCATCCAAAAGATTTTGTTTGAATTATCTGAAGCTGGTTTGTTGTGGTTTTGCTGACAGTGGCTGGGATCCTTCAAGCTGATTTGGCATGCTGCAGTGGTGACTGTGTTGAGGAGTCAGAATTTTCCCAAAGCTTTTCCAGATAAACAGAAGACCAGGGACACTGAACATCTCATCATTTCTGTGAAAGGCTTCTTCATTCTTGGGAGAGGTATACAGGCTCCAGTTCCTTGGCTACAGCACAGAACAGAATTAAAAACTCAAGAAAATAATAGCTAAATGATTAAGATGGGAGAGAGTTTACGATGTCATGTGCTTTTTGATATTCTTTCTTACTGTAGGCATGAGCAACAGCTAGGGCATGTTTTGCAAAGCTGGAGACAGGAAGGACTTGTTTAGATCCTGACCTTGGTGACTGAATAGTTGGGTAAATGGTTCATTTCCCAATATTTTTAATTAAAGCCCGAGTACTTCAGTGTCTTGATATCAGTTGCTCTTGACAAATGCTTTACCCAAGATGTAGAAGGGAAAGTTATTAATCACTCAGCTGAAAATCTCTCTTTACCCTCAATCAGAAAACACTTTTCCCAGGTTTGCCAGCTAATTAGATAGCCTTCATGTTTTGTTAGAGGTGGTGGTTGGTTGTGGTTTTGGGTTGGGTTTGGTTTTTTTTTTTTTTTTTTGATTGAAACACCCCAGTATTTTGAAAGGAGTTCTTGGAAATCTCAAGTTAAGGATGTTCACACAATTCATTGCAAAATACAATTTCTGACTGATTCAATTTGAAGTGTCTCTGGCAGCTGGCAGCACTGGTAGTAAAGAACAGGAAACAACGCGCTGAATTTAAATCCAAAGAGCCACTGTTGTAATGATTCCGCTCCTTGCAAACCGGCAGTGTTATCTGTGCGACTGAGGAGCAGCGAGACTGTTTTTTGGGAACAGGATGATCTTTGTGTTTGGAGCTGAAGAAACCAGATCCTACTGGCGCAGCTGTGCTCCAAGCAGTTAAACTGTGGACACATTGTACACTGAGGAAAAGGCAAAGCTAGGCTCCTTTCAGAATTTTCATCGTACTGTGGGAGCTCACCTTTGAAGATTCAACCTCAGATTTATTTATTGATGCGTTTTTGCTGTTCTACAATTTCTTGGTTAAGAGTATTTTGGTGTGAAGCAGAGTGTCTAACTTGCCAAAGATAGGATTTGTATGCAAAGTCTGTCTGATTTATTTTTTTTTAATGGGAAATGCATATTGTAAATAAAATTCCTATTGGTTTGTGCAATGTTAATATAGTTCAAGAATTTTAATAGTTATGAATTTATGTCTAACTTTGGCTCCTAGGTCTGGGTGGTCTTTGGTCCTGCACGGTTTTGGAAAAGTCTGAATATTTTCTCTCCCATGTGCAGAAACATGACTCAAAATTGTAAGAACGGTGCACTTCTAAATGATGAAAGCATTTGCCTCAGATCACTTAAAAATGGTTTTAAAATCGTGACATTTAGGTGCTGGCAGAATTGAACAAAGAATTCACTCTTCTATTAATTTCAAATATCTTGTATATGCTTCTCCACTCTTAAGATGAACACATTTTTTTTTAAATAACTTTGTAGTACTGATTAAAAAATATATGAATTGGTTTTGTAAATGGAATGTCTGGAATAAAAGAGGGAAGATTACGGAGAAGGAGATGGATCTAGTTTTGCTTGACAACAACATTGAATTTTGAAGCTGGGTTTTTTAATGCTATAATCCTTGAAACTTTTTTCTTTTTTTCATAAATGGTAGATATTAAGGAAGAAAGGTTGGCTCTTCGGCTTCTTTTTCAGGTTCTGAGGCAAATCAAAATAGATGTTTAAAAATGAAATTTCTGCATTTTATTAGGTTCCCTTTGTTGTTCTGCTTGTTTTCCCCAAGATGGTATAAAACGTAATGGGCCCTTACAAAGCTTAGGTTGGAATGCTGTTTATCCTTGGTTTAATGTACGTTGTTACTTCTGTTACCATGCAGATGTCTTGAAGTATGAGAAATGCAGTCGATTTAACTCAAGCTGTCCTCTTAAACAAAAGAAAGGATGAATGTTTCCATTCCTAGGTGCAAGACTAGTAATAGTACTCTCAGATGAGGTAGCACTTCCATAGGGAGGTTTATACAGTGGCAATCAGTGGTTGCAGATGCTGCAGTTAGGAGCTGGTACGTGTGAAAAGCTGAAGCTGTGGCAAGCTAATTTGTTGACTGCCGCTGGCAGAGACTGATGAGCTGTTACTTGTGGGCTGGGGTGAGCGGGCAAAATGTTGATGCCTTAAAATGGTTTGGGCAGTCTGACATTGTCCATCAGCCATGAGGTTAATCTCCATGAGATTAATTGCACAAAGTTGATCCCATTCCTTCACTGTAGTAATAGATACAGGTGTGTGACGCTTCATTTGCATGTGATTCTTCATTTACGTATGTCATACAAAGTATGTTCTACCTTATCTATTGAGGATATACAGTGCTCTTCTAATGGAGTTTTTTTAGTTTCTTTGTTTACTCATTGGGATGTAGTCTTTCTTACAAAATGTTGTCTTAAAAGTGAGAGGGCTCTTTTGCCTGGAATTTTAAAATCTTCATGAAATAGCCATTGACAATATGTTTACCTGGAGACTTGTTTTGTCACAGGTTTAAGTAACTGAGAAATGTCTTAAATTGCTAGGGGTCTGAAGGGCCTTTCATCAGTACTTTGCTTCCAGAAATGAAGCTGATAACTGTCTACTTTTTCAAAGGAAATTTTATAAAATGTATAGCCAAGAAAACTAATTTCTGCTTTATGTAGGTAAGATGAAAAAAGAAACAGTTAATTTTTACTTTTAAAAAAATTACTACTTTAAATGCTGTCAAATTGCATGGGTCAGTATATGCTTTTTTTTCTTTGCTAATTTGGTCAAAGTTTGTTGTCCCATTGGGCTGAGGTCTGTGAATATTTAAGCAGCAGATGAAGTGGGGGGCAGCTCCATGCTGCTGTGCAACGGGCTGCGCAATCCACCCTCCTCTGTGCCCTGCTGTGGGTTTGCCTGGAGGGGTTCGTCATGTTAGACGTATTCTTGCCTGCAGAATTAAGATTGCCTGACTGGTTCGTTATTACCAAGGATGAGTTCCTACAAAAAATTGTTGATTCGAGCAGCCACAGGAGGAGCTGTCTAGCAGACAGGGAGAGCTAATGCAGGGTAAGGCTCTGGAGTACAGAAAACCTGATGGAGCTAAAGGACAAAGAGAGCTTTGTGGTAGAGCCTGAAGGAAACTGTGGAAAGGCATTAATAGGCTGCTTGTTTGGACTTAATGTTATATAAATTGATACAGGTCACTATCTCAGGCAGAAATTGAGAATTGTGATACATCTTCAAGTGTTTAAGTCTGTTGTTTTTGTGATGCAGAAGTCATCTCCCTGTTGCTTATACTTCAGTCAGAGAAGTTATGGGTCTGAACTTTGTCTTGGACCATAAGAAAGTTGTAGCTATTGTTTCAGTATATGCATTGAAATGTTTTTCAATTGAATGCTTACCTAATACCCACAGTCACTCTGCGGCACATTCGTGTGGAGTTGGCTGTCTCCACGCCAGTGTTGCTGCAGAGCAATTGCTTTTTACAGCAATTGTAAGCATCGAAGAAACTGCGTATTCGTTATCATTTCTTCTTAACCATGTAACCTGTGAAATATGCTTTATGTGGTGGTTCATGTGGTCATTCTCTCTCCCCCACCACCTTGATTTACTTGTCAGATTTGTCTTCTGAGAAGAGAAAGGGTCAAAGCGAAACCTAAAAATAATGGTGTTTGATTTGAGTAGGAACAGAAGAACTTTTTACAATAGCAAGCTGGAAATTATGTGATTCCCAAAGTATTTAAAATATCTTCTTGCATATATTATTGGTGTTATAAGGTCAGTCTACATGCAGTTAAAAAGCAAAACAAAACAACCCAAAACCAGTTTTATGTATAAATTTTGCTGTGTTTTAGTCAGAGCTTTCTTAGATTACATGGGGAAATCAAAGCTATATTGGTAACTTCACTAACTTTTTCTAAGCATTAGTTAAAGATGTGAGAGTTTAACTACAATAAGAATGGCTGGATATTCTTTCGTATGCTCAATGTGCGTGGGAACTGTTGGGGAGTAGAGGAAAGAGATTGTTTCATTTATTTTTTTTCTTACTCAACTAGAAACTGGGATCATTTTCAGATGTTCCACAGTTTCATGAAGAATAAACTAGCCTTAGTGGAAGTCTCACTGTAGGTGGCAAACTACAAAGATCACTTATCCTGAAGAAAGAGGGTTTTTTCTTCTGCTGCTTTTTTTCTCCCTCTCCACTTAGGAATTCAGTGTTATTTGAAAGTCGTCTTGGGTCAGAAGAAAAATGTTCAGAAATCAGAATTAATGGTTTTGGTGCAGGAGGCTATGAAGGAAAAACCGATGCAGAATTTAGGGTGGCTTTCATTAGAAACATGAACAAAGCAAAACTTTAGTCTCAGGTGGAGGGTGAGCATGACTCTTTGATAGTGCAAACAGGATAACATGCGTGTACCAAACTTGTGTTAAGTGCTAATGATAAACCTTGACTCTGGGACCCTATATGCTATCAGTTCTACAAAAAATTCCTGTTTATCTTTGTGTTACATGCACTCATTTGTGCTATTACCATTGGCAACCCCCTCACTGCCTTATTTTCTTCTTTCCCACTACATGCTTGTGTATTTTCAGTACTGTTTGTTCAGTCTCATTTTAGGGCTCTTTTTTTGTGACAATATGATGAAAGCATTTAATTTTTGTTTTTGCAGAAATTTAATCCTTGCTTTGGCTTCATAGCTCTTGATCTATCTAGTGAATGTAGCTTTTTGTATGTCTTTTAGATGATGTGTTATGGGGAAGAAACTAAACATCTTCTCTAGGTTTGTAAAGTGTTTATCTAAAAAAAAAAAACACCACACAAAAATTAATATTTATGGACAAATGCTTGTGTGGCCTGCTAGGTGAAGAATGCATGGATAAAAAACCAAAATACACACGTTTCAGTTTACTGAACAGGAAGACAGCTTGAGGAACTCGAATTTTATCTTGCAGAATATGAGCTTAGAGGTGAAAAGATCTGAAATGCAATTTAAACCGGGCAAGATCTTAAATGATTTATCAAAAAGTGTGGGTTTTCTAGTGTTAGAATTTATTTTTTTTTTCCACAAAAAAAGACTCAAAAGAAGATGAAGGTAAGGGCAGTTGTTTGGTACACATTTTGTCAAGGAAAATGGAAGTTCCAGGGCAAGTGCTGCATAGTTTAGCTGACCAGAAAATGTTCATCTTTTTGTACTTATGGCTTTACCTAAAGCATTAAAAACTAACTGTGCACTGTAAAATAAAAAGAGGTGTTAAAGCTTGTTTTTGTGCATTCCAGTTACTATAAAGCTTTGTAGAGGTACTAGACTGCATCTTTTCTGAAGGCTGAGAGGAAAAATAGCTGGTTTGCTGTATTTTTTGAGATCATCTTGAGCCTCAATTAGGGTAGTTACGGTAGAGTGTAATCTGCTGCATCTGGCTATTCCCACATGTGAATTTAAAGACTGGAACTGTGCTCAGTGAGTCAGAGGAGAGCATCCCTAGAAGAGAGGAGCTGCTCTGACGGCAGGGCAGGGGCTAAACCAGACTGAGAAGATAACAGCGACTTCCTCAATCTGATGGCATTGCTTGTAATGTTATCTGGGTGAACACCTTCAGGAGAAGCTGTAACACATCCCTGGGGTGCGGGCAAGTAGGTTATTTGTAAGCTGTGGGTATTGGAGCAGCTGACTCCTCACCATGCCAAACAGGATTAAACAGATTGACACTCTGGGATCGCTTCACTCAGTTAATCCTACCTGCTGCAGCAACGGGCAGCCGAGTGGCTGTAAATACTGGATCCTGGATTTAGGTACAAATATGTGTAATAGAGATATAATGGGCAGAGGGAGGAGGGTGGGTTGGATGGTTGGTGAATATTTTCAAATCATAGGAGTTTAGTAGGATGCTTTCTTTTCTCCTTCTCTCTCTGCCTCTATTCTCCCCTCCCTCTAACCCAGTGAAAAAAATGCAGAGTATGACAGAAAGGACCTGAATTGGAAAGGGAGCAGTTATGGAATGAATCTGCTCTGTAAACTACTGGGATGCTGTACAGTAAGCTCTTTCAGAAAAAGCATGTGAAACGCATGTGCTACTTTATTTTTTAATTTTTTTTTTTAGTTCAACTGTGGAAATGAAAAATGGTAACTCTTGCTCTGTGGAATGTTATTAATGGTAGTAATTTGTTTTAAGAGCTTAACAGAAATTTTCTTAGAATGTTGCTGCTAAACCAAACAATCATACATTGTTTAATATCTATCACTTCTGTTAAATTATTGTTGAGAAGTAATGTTTTTGGGAATAGAGCTTGAAAAGAAAGGGCGGTTGGGAAATAAATTGGTTTGTGTAAAATTTATTTAGAGACATCATTGATTCTGAAATGTAATATGGAGGAAAGCTGTGCTGTTTCAGCCTTGACTGGAGGAGCACAGAGGTAAGGGTAGGGATTTTCTGAGCTTTAAACTCAGTTGTTGTTGGGTCTTCTCCCCTTCCTCCTTTGTAATTTTAACAGGAAAAAATACTTGTCCTTGGCATTTAACTGTTGCTGGAGAACAAGTTCAATTGCAATACATAACAGTCTGAAATGTCCTGCAGGACAAAACAGTGCTAACCTTCAGCGTCTGGAGCTGATGCTGCTGTCGGGATGCTTCGTTTTCAGATCCAACTTGTTTGCAGCTAAGTTCGTGTCTTACATATGTGTTGCTGTATGCTGCGTGCACATACTTAAAATAAGCAGCAAAAGCCAAGTTATAATCTGTGTTATTTGATAGTATCCAAACTGCTGTTATGGATGGACTGAAAGGAGAGGGAGGCTGATAGAAGGGTTGCAAACATGAAATCAAGGATGTAATGGAAAGTAATCTTATCGGGGACATCTGAAGATAGGGTTGCATGTCAGTGGGATGGTAGTAACTCTCAGTAGTTCCTCGAAAGATAACGGGGCATTGGAGTATCAGCCAGAGAGGGTTAATGTTAACAGGCTATTGTCTCTGAGAAAATAGCTTTATTGCTGGGATCAGAAAGCTGCTCTGGAGCCCCCAGTGCTGCACAGTCGCTTCCTAAAACAACGATTATTCCAGTTTTTAGAAGTAAACGAGTACAGAGTATCTTGGAGGGCGATGGAGGTGAAAGGAGTCAATTACAAGTAATAACCGATAGGCAGAATGCTTTGCAGCAAAATATTTCACAGCAAGTGCTCACCCAGAGCTGTGACTACCTAGTCAGCTGAAGGTCTGCTAATGGCACGGAAAGAGCCTTTTCCCCTTTCTGTTGCTTTGCATTGTCCTGCCTTTGCTGGAGCTCATTCGCTTTGATTTTGAACTCTTGTTGCTTCAGTGGTTAGTCAGGCTCAGACCTAACTGGTTTTAACTTCCAAAGAATTTTTGAAAACATGTTTTATAAAGTGCTGGGTGTAGTCAGTCCCGATCAGTGAGATGCTTTCCGTTATTATCGTAAATTAAGATCATAGATGTGTATGAAGTCTTGTTTGGCAAGCGTACATGGTTTCACAAACATTCTTCATTGTTCTCTTTCTATGTCTTAAAACAGATGTCCGTGTGTACAGATCATGCTGTAAGGAGCCTCAATAGCCTTTCATAATAGGGGAACAAAGCTTACTTGCATGCCCAGTGTAACTGTAGCTATGCCATCTCTCTAACTGGAAGGAGTAAAAATTGTATCTGTAGTGTTTCTGGCCACTGCAAACTTAAAACTGACAATTTGGGATTTAGGCTGAACATTCAGAATGTACTCTAGTGCATTATTTTATTCATAGAAGACTTTGCTTAAAGACTTTTTAAGGAATTAAAAAGTTTTGTTTGTTCTTCATTAAAATGTTAGAGTACATGTGCAATTAATTATGTACTCCTGTTTAATTAAATGATCTGAGTTTTTGCCCCACTTATTCATGAAGTCTGAAGGAAGAAAAACGCATTCAGATTTAGGAAGAAAGAAAATAGGTCTTTGAGTAATGAATTGGCAAGAAACTACTGAAACTAATAAATAAGTATTGTATTTTGCCTTTGTCTGACATCAGTTGGAGAAAGCAGCGGTGGTGGTAGGAGGAAACCAATTCTCATGGTAATTCCACCCACTCCTGTAACTTAAAAGTGCACTGCATTTCAGACAAGTGTGGATAAATATTGAAGTTGTTTATGGTTATCTGGCTGGAGAGAATGTTGAGTAGTTTCAGACTGGAACTGAATATTGGAAATAGCAACATTATTTTTCAGTTCCCTTATGAGCTAGAAGAAACAATAGGATGTATGTGTTTCAGTCCCTAAGTGGATCATGTGAGTCTGTATTTCACTTGGGAAATTTGAGAGGCAAATCTCATGGATAAAATCCAGGGAATAAATCTACAAACCCAAAATTTATCCTGAAGTTATTAACCATCTGGGGGCTGAGTTTTGGAGGAGAACAGGAGTAGAGAATGTTCTCATTTGGCTTTGAAGAAATAAATTTATTATATGTGCAATAGATTGCTTAAAAAAATGTGTATGAATCAAGCTAGCTTTCTTTTTCCTCTTTCATAACATTTTATGGTATATCAAACTTCAGAAATAATTCATCCATAAAACAGGATGCTTTTACTGTAGAGTAATTGTTAGCAAATGGTGTCCAAGAGAGGATAAGAGGTCTCTGAGGACCGGACTCAGAGGATGCAGTGAGAGAGTCCAGTATTACTAATGGGTTGGTGTAATTCTTGGCATAGATCCACCTCTACACTTTGAAAGTCTATTCTTTTAGAATACAGATGGAAGCTGTTAAGTATGTGCTGTGTATGCTTTTCCATCTCCACAAAGAGCATGCAACAAAAATCCTCCTGAAACTGAGCTCATGTATCAGCTTTATAGTTACATATGCAGAGGTACTACTTTCCTGACCTCTATGTCCTTCCTCACTGTTCTTGCAACATGGCTTTTTCAAATCCTTAGGCTGCAGGACTTGCAAGAGAGTTAGGTGAAGGTGCTGTTTCGTGGTTAGTAAAAACTGAACGTGTCAGGTACTGCCAGCTTGCTTACCCTGTGCTTGCACATGTGATCCAGCTGCTTCTCTCGCATCAACACTAGCAATCACTCAGGCAGCCAGACCAGGGAGTTGATCTGGCAGACAATGCTGTGCCC
>NW_009608708.1:0-7053 GCF_000690535.1 Cariama cristata
CCCCCCTGCTACCAAAACCTTGCCACACACACCCAATACAGAGAGTAAGCTGTGTTGTCTCCGAGGACCTGTATTTATCAGGCTACAATGCTGTTGCTAGTTATACAGACTCTTGTCGGATTTTGATGTGGTTAATGAAGGTGTATATTTTTTTCAGAAAACTTGACATTTTATCAATTTTCCTTGAGGTATATTGTAATCATTTAAATATATTTGAAGGGCAGTGGTACAATAAATAACCCGAACCTCAAAATAGTGATCGTTCATGAATGTCGACTCTGATGTAGATGATCTTGCATTAAGGGAAAAATATTTCAAGCAGTGTTTTCTTTCTACTTCAAAATGGTTTTGAGGGAACAGACCCTTAAATATTTATTTTTAAATCTTTCATCATTTAACTTTTATAATTGCAGATATTATTCACTCAAGAATGTAACTGTTGATTGCTTTCTAGTCTTTGCTCTGGATTTTGTTACCCATAGCTTTTGTTTGTTTTCCCTTCATCAGAGTTCTCCTGTACTGTTCCTAATCAGAGTATGTGTCCACTGTGTTTTTACTGCTGACCTTGATGATATTGGCAGTGAGATTCACTGTATTATTTCAACTGGAAAATTAAAGCATGAATAATAATTTTCTGTGCTGTAATTTTGTCTTAAATCTTTCTCCAGCTTCAATTACCTGCCAGGCTTCAGTGTCTTGAAACAGTAGTCCCCAGACTTCGCACTGGGTCATCCTGGTAGGAACGGGACAGCTTGCACCAGCCTTCTTTCTGGCTACATGGCTGGACCTAGACCTGGGCACCGCAGACAGTCTCCGCACGTGGTGGCCCCAGTGTTTCCCAGGGCATGGACGAGGATGCCCCGGGATGGGGCGTGTGTGCAGGAGGTGCTGGGAGGAGGAAGGAGCCACAGCACCATCAGTAAGGATGATGGATGGGAGCATGGTGCTGATGCACAGGTATTCTCCCAGCCTACTGCCTGTTCCCTACAGCCCTGGGAGCTGAGGCTGCCAGGGATGAGTGATGGGCTGGAGGAATTTTCCTGCTGGGCTGTGGAGGCTGTGTTGTGTGTGGGACCCTGTGTTGTGTGTGGGACCCCATTCGTTTCTGCCACAAATCAGGTGGAGATACATGGGCTGCAGCACAGTGGTTTCCATGGGTAGCACTAAAGTGTTGCCCATGTCCAAGAACTCTGTTCACCAGAGCCTGAGCAGGCAAATGAATGTTGTTTTCCTCTGGCGTGCCAGCTTCTTCAAATCTGTTTACTGAAAGAAAAGTGTTAGATGTTTTCATACCACTCCCTTGCTTGGGGGATGGAAGGGGATCCCCACCAAAGACAGATACATTCAGTCCAACATATGACAAACCTTGTCTACCAGGTATTAGGGTTTGGAAAAAAAATCCTTGTGCTTATTTTTGCAGACTCCATTCCAGGAGAAAATTTACCTCCTGGTCCCTTTAGCAGTCCTTGCAGCATGTCTTTGAGGGAAACTGATGCAGCTGTCACATCCCAGCTGGACAGGAGTCTGCAATGGGAACATACATATGCTGGAAATGTCCAGCGTGACCAGGCAGAGCAAAGGGTTGTGGCATAAGGCTCTAAGTGGGCAACGTGACTCCTAAGCAAAGCCCTTTCCAGCTGTTCCTCTCCTGGGTGGAGTGCTGCCCTTCCTTGTGGAGGGATACTCACACACAGACACACACACACGAGCTGTGGGGCTGCTTGAAATCTGTGCGGTAGTCTGGAGGGAGTGTAAAAAAGTAGGGGTTTTTTTGTGCACCATCGCACAAATTCCTATTTAATTTAGCCCCCTACTTTTTTCTTTCATCATGTTGCCCCTCCCTTAGTGTAGTAACAGGCATTCTCAGTCTCTTGTAATAATAAACCCGATGTAATAGAATCCGTGGTATACCCTTCCTCCAGGGCATTTATTATATAAGCAGAATTTTTTTGTTAAAAGGTAAATTGCACACATCCAGCAACTGGGTTCTAAATCCTGAGATCAAAACCAAGAACAACAACAACAAAAAAAGGCCTCCTCTTGAGCTGTAATAATATTTCCTTTGGTAATCAGCAGAATGTTGATTTTAAAGCCTTGCAGGCCAGCGCTGATCTCTTACAATCTGATGCAGCCCTCCTGTAAGTAACCATCAGGAGCATATTGACAGGCGTTACGCTGTGCTGAGATGGTGTGAAGGAAGGTTGGTCTTGGTGCTCGGACACGCAGTCAGTCTCGGTTTGGCCAGTAGATGGTAGCGGTGCACACAGAGCTGGCAAAACGAGCTGTGCCAGAGGGAAAATCAGAGGGAGCTGCTCCGGATCCTGTAGAAGTTCAATTAAACGAGCAGCCGAACTCGCAAGTCACGGGACTGCAAATATCAGTGTCAGTTCTTAGCCATGGCCGCAACATTACAAAGCTGTGTTAAGACGGCTTTCCAAGTTTCAGTGTTCATTCTCAACAACTTTAACGGGATGCACTGAAATGCTCAGAATGGGCTAATGCAAGTCCTTGCATTGGTCTGTGGGTTTTTCTGTTGTTTGTAGAGTGATGGCAAAATCCACTTGGGGCTCCAAGTATTAAATAAGTAAGTAAATCTATCTTTGTGGTATGTTTTAGTTCTGCTCACTTTAACAGTGAAAATGCTCCAGCCAGATCTCTTTACTGTAAATGAATTTGTTTTAATGTTTTATTTCTTGACTGTATCAATGCAAGGATTTACTTATTAATTTATGTAGGACAAGGAAAATGAAGACATAGAAGTGAAAATTATTAGACATGTTAGACATCCATTTCGTAAGTAATCATTCCACAGCACTGTTGAAAACAGATTTATTTTCTCCCTCTCTCAATTTATTCTGTAAGTTGCTCAGAGTGTAAGAGTTGCTGATCCCTTTCTATATCCATTATCTTTACACAGGATGACTGTGATTTGGATTCTGATCTTAGAAACTTAACCATAAAAAAGGGCATGGAGAATAATTTTGTAATAAAGCCTCACTTGAAAGTCTCAGTTTTTATAATCTTGTTTCCTTATACTGCAGCTCTTTTAGACTTTCCCAATCCTCCTGTGACAAAGCAACTGCAGCTGCCTAAGGAAGTGTACTAGACCCAGCCTGCCGCAGTTCTTGCGAGTTGACACCATGGTAATTTATAACCACTAAAGTGATTCTCAACTGCAATCATTCCCAAAAGTGCACAGCTACATAATAGTGAAAATGCTTCTACTACCATTTCCCTTATTTCTGATGCTTATTTTTGTTTGTCAGCTTGTTGCTATTGTAACAAATCCTACTCTTTTCTTAACCTCAGCCTACAGACTAAATCTCTAGTGCAGTTCTCAGAAATAAATGCTAACAGCATTTACAACATACAACAGCTAAACTTGTAGATACAAGATAAATCTTGAAATGCATAGTGGGCTAAAAGTTACTCTCCTCTGCATGCTAGCACTGGAAAAATGTGGAAGACACTTTCTCTCAATCACGCACATAAAGGCCTAACTAATAACCTGCTTTCCACAGAGTTAGCCAGCCTGCAGCTGATGGTAGCAGTCACTGGTTGCTTAAAGGCCATCCACCACCACTGGGTTGACTGGTAGAATGCAATAGCTGGGTCAATGTCTCAGACCATACATTAGAAAAACAAAACTATCCCTGTATCTTTTCAGATTTTTATAGATGGATGTTCATTTTAGGAAATTAAAAGTTTCCATTTATGCTGTACAAAAATCTTTTGTATATTTTCTTTTACTTTTTTAGTGAATACTGAAAATTATCCCATCAAGTACATTCTTCTTGTGAAACTATTTATGCAGGTCAGTTGTTCTAAAACATAATCCTAGGCCTTTGAACCCAGCCATAATCTGATTAAATCTGCTTTGCCACTTCTTCCTGACACAATGTTTGTGTGCTGTGTAGGTGAGAAGCCCCTGGAAAGCCCTTGCTGGAAGCCAAAAGCAAGCTTGCACAGATCTGATAAAAGACAGACTCTACCTCATCAGCAGCTTTGGGCCGCGTGGCTTCACTGACGCTGGATTTGGGACTCCATCCCAGAGCTTGATGCTTCCATGGTCATTCAGGTATGCAAGCAGAATCCCTAACAGTGGACATTGTCAATGAGCTGGAGTACATAAACTTTTAATATAAAGTAAAAGAGCATTCTAAGTCATGCAAGGCTTCATTTATTATGGTCCTAGCACAAGTTATACATAATTCTGCTTTATCTGTACTAGTTTCTTTTGGGAAGCTTCTCCTGATGCTAGCAGGCTTACCTATTATGTATCTGAAATCTGACACCTACTTAAATGCTTACATGACCTAGACATTATATTTTCTGGTATTTAATATTCAAGAATATCAGAAGGATTCTTTCTGAAAGGTATGAAGGTAATGTTTCTGCTGCTGCATATCATGTCCTGCTAGTCCTGTGGGATCAACACGGTATTGAGAGGCGAATTGAATTACTTTAAATATTGTTTCAAAAGCAAATGTTGAAGACCGAGTTCTACATATGGAACACATTGTGGCTATAGAAAAATGTAAGATACCATTCAGTTAAATGTGGAAATGCATCAGAACAGCACCGGGAGGCTTTCCATCTGGAAAGAGCAGATTAATAGAATACCTCCAGAAACAGCAGCTACCTTACGCTTTAAAACAGTTGTATTATAAATAGCAGAATGGCTCTTCCCCACATACCATGTCCAGGAATGCACCTGGTGTTAGTTTCATCACTGCAGGCTTCTGGAGTGCCTTGCCCCACTGAAAATGGCACCTCTGGAGCGTACACACCACATATCTGAGTGTCCCGGTGTAGTTAAGTTATGGAAGAGGGAAGGAAAACCGATGTGGGCTCCTATCTCTGGCTTGTCCTTGACCATCCATCCTTCCCTGACCTTTCAGAATCTGGTCTGGGTTGATGATTTGGACTTTGACTATTGCTATTTACATATAAATTTGCTTCATTCTTGCCTGATTGAAAGAATGTAAAGTGGAAGTTGTGTGAGTCTCAGCTGCTCTTATAGGTTGGATGACCACTTGCTCTTGATGTAGCACAAATCAAACCCTCATGGAAGGAAAGATGAAAGAAGAGCTGCTCACCAGTGAAAGCAAAAGTATAAAAAGAACTGGCATCAGTTATTCCTACTAGTTGGGAAGGCTGGAACAAGATGTAACTGACTGAAATGACAGCAGGAAATATGTGATAGATAACCATGGGAATAGGTGGGCTGAACAATAAGCAGCTGAATAAGTGGTAGGGTCAAATGACAGTGTGCAATGTTAAATTGGATAACCGCAATTTAGAAATAAACAAATCAATCCACTGCCACTGCTGGGGAATAGATTCACAACACTGCTGGATGGCCCTTTCAGCTCAGTCTGGGTAGAGATAAGTAAGCCTGACCTAAAAATATTGGTGTGTATGTGTTTGTGGGGCTGCTGATGCATCATTCCACTGCCTTCTAGCTCAAATCTAACTTCTAGCCTTCTCACACACACAAGTGGGTCAGCCAGAATTTAGGATCTCTGTGGACACAAATTCAATGCGATTGGAATACAGGAAACACCTCTAGTTAAATTTGTGGTCTGCCTCAGGATAGAAAGAGACAGTTCCAAATGAGTAAAGCTGAACCATCCACTTCATCTACTACAGCAGGCAGTGGGACACAGGCACCCAACCTGCCCTGCGTGCCTAAAATCCATATCCAGAGTAAAGGAAGTAAAGGCCCAGAATCACTACATGAAGAGCACAAGAATAAAAGGATACAGGGGGAAAAAGAAACCTTTCTCTTTTTTTCTTTCTTTTCCTTTACTCTCTTTGGATTTGGTTTCGGTTTCCCCCAGAGAAGTCACAGACCCAGGTGATGGGACACCTGATGATCTGTTTACTTGGGTTGTACTTTGAAGATGTCTCTGTGATGTATCTTTGAGTGGTCCAGTTGCCTCAGCATGTCTGGAGTGGGACTCCAGGTGGGGACAGCCTGCTGGGAGAAGCAGCAGCCCTCACTTCTGCGCAGGAGGCAGCAATGTCCCAGGCTCCCCTTTCTTCCTCTTTTGTAACACATTAGTGGAAACAGCAACTTCCTGCACAGCAACTGCTTGGTTCAAAGCACTGAGATACGCCTGACTTACAGGGCAGCTTTTGGCAGGCTTACAAATATCTGTTCCTAGCTCCATGTGGCTCTGCTGGAGTGTATCTGTGGCTAAATCTGGTTCAAGAGCTGCTGGATAGACTGTAAAGCCCATGACGTTCGAAGCAAAGCCATAAGCTGTGAGAAAGGGCAGAAAGGTTGACCCCAGTTCTACCAGGATCATAAAATCACTAAAAATTTCCTTTTTGAAATTGGATGCATTTAATCCATTTGGATAATGCCACCAAAAAGAAGGAAATGAATTCTGACATGGACATTCTTCAATGTTTGTGGAAATGGCATTTAAGTAGAGCCCTAACACAGCTAGAAGGTTTTCTGTCTCCCTCTGGAGACAGAGGAACATTCATGGGATGCTGAAAAAAGCTGGAGCCCCAGAAATCCCACAGTGGAGCATGTTCCCAAATACAAGGACTCTCAAAACAGATGCAAGACTTAACCTAAGGTGCACAGTGCTATGTTAGTGCTGGTGTTTATTATTTTTATGATTGCATTTTAAAGCAATCATTCTTTTGATCCATACTAACTGCTGGTCAGGGAAAGAAAAATAAAGCTTAGATAGAAAATAACAAAATTTTCTGTCTGGAAGCCAAAACTTCACAAAAGAATACTGAAGCCTAATATGTTTTGTTTGACGTCTTTGTTTCTGATAGATGTTGACTGAATTCAGGAGGATGATGGCACTTTGAACAAAACCAGCTGGGGAAGTCAGTTTGCTAATTATTAACCCTCTAGGGAAGAGATTGAATTGGAAATGTGCATATGAAACATTCTGGGAAAATGTAAAAAATGTTGTGGCTTGTATTTTTAGCAGAACAGGAGACAATTTGTGATATATGACCGAATTCCTCAAGATGGGTAACAGTTCCGTCTTAGACTCATCTTCTCCCTGTAGTACGGTTCAG
>NW_009608708.1:7158-20724 GCF_000690535.1 Cariama cristata
TGGGGGTAGACTGTTGTCAGCCTCTTGACCACTTTGCAATAAAGAAAGAAGGGATTTTCAAGATTTTCAAAGCTGTAAAGAGGAGAGGAGCATCAAACTGCATACTGTGCCTTAGAAAATATTATTCAAAAGCTACTGTGATAAATATTCAGATACCTAATGTAAAAATATCAATGACAAAAAGGAAAAAAAAAAAGTGTCTTTGGACAGTAGGCTCTGCTGTGACATATTTATATCTCACTCTACCTGGATGCTCTAATCTTTCCTCTATAACCTGGCCAGAGAAATGACTATATAGTATTTTTTCCCCCATTTTAGATGTTCTAGCAATAGAAGAAAGGAAGAGTTAGATATGGGCACTAGACCAAATTCCAGTGCAGTTCAGGGTTTAACTTGTGGCCAGACTTAGCTATAATTATAGCATGAAATGGAAAAGAAAAAAAGAGATTAAACAAAAAAAATATCCTGGTACAAAAAAAAAAAAAAAGAGAAGAAAAGAAATTTAGGAACAACTTTCACTATTTGCTTAACATTGGAGCTCTTTTCCTGCTTGATACATTGGTTGCAGCACAGAGACATCTGCTGTTGGCAAGTAAGTGCCAAAATAGATGTAGCAGAATGCATTATTGTTTAAAACAAATAGATCATGTGGGATGCTGAACTGATTTTTGTTTTCTTCCCCATAATTCAGTGTGTAGTCATTTTAGGCGTCAGATTGTTAGAGAAAAATCTTATTATTGTTAGGCAAACTTTTTAAAGTTGAATTGCTTGACAATTAATTTATTACCAGAGATGTGCATATTTTTTACTTTTTAATGCCGTAGGTGGTATTACAAGCTTAGCCAAAGTCCTATCTAATAGGCAATACAGTAGCTAGCAAAGTACCTTCTGAACTTGTCCATTCTCAGATTATTTGCAGCTCTCTTCAGTTGCTTTGATGCAACTCGTGTGTGTGTGTGTGTGTGTGTGTGTGTACTGACAGCTATTACAAATTATGAGCTGGAATAATTATAAAGTGTGCCATTTCCAGAATGCTGCATCAGTCCCCTGTCCTTCCCAGGACCAATTTAAGTTGCAACTGGTTACGTAAAGTGAACACTTACAGTATTTTTGACAGAAAGCATTAAACTCAAGCATCCCAGAGTGACCACGAATGAGAGTCTTACTATGTTACCATACATTTCAAGACTAGAGGGGAAATCCACCCATTTGCACAGGAATTAATGCAAAAGGGACCCAATCCTGACTCCTGCTGATGAGGTGCCAGTTGTATAAGATGCCTTAGATTGTGTGTCCTGCTGCTTTCATCCTGCCCTTG
Organism: Cariama cristata; assembly: GCF_000690535.1. Lineage (NCBI taxonomy): Eukaryota > Metazoa > Chordata > Aves > Cariamiformes > Cariamidae > Cariama > Cariama cristata. The sequence goes on from NW_009608708.1 coordinate 8,477, forward strand.
TGAGAAATAACCAAACCTCCAACCAAGCAAACAAATCCAGCAGGTGAAATATTCAAGATGTGTGGGCATGTATTCCTGTTTCTTTGCTTAGGAAGTTACAATACTAATAACAAACAAGTAGCCAAATGACGTCAGAACAATGGTCAGTCAAGTCCGTGAATCACCTAGCCTTTATTTCTCTATTTCAGAGAAAAACTGGGCAAAGAGAAGGGAAAAGCTGTACATTTTACTGTTGTGCTGCTTGGTGGCATGTACAGGCAAATGGATTTGCCTGATGCTGGGAGCTGGGGAGGTCCAGGTTCTGCTTCCTAGCTTTACCACCATCACTACGTCATCTTGGCCAACTCATCTGTCTTTTGCTTTGAGTATTCCACATATAAGGGGAGGGGGGGGGGGGGGGGGGTTTTTTTTCGGTGTCTGGGGGGGGAGTTTATTCTTTGGCAGTCTTCTAGGGAGAATGATTGCCAAGTACCATGCAAGTCGCAAAAACACCACCTTGTTGCTAAGGGGAAACCCCCTTGCAAGAACAGTGTGAAGTACCTCATTCCGTCACTGTTTCCAGACTGCTTCTGGCAGTCAGATACATGTTTTGCCAGAAAATTGTTGGTAAAATTTAATTTCCAAAGTTCTTTCTTCCAACTAAACTTGAAGTAACTTTTGTTCTCAATTCAGGCTAATAGTAGTAACAGAAAGGAGCTAAAATGACAATGTAATGAAATAGATAAACAAGGTCTATTTTCAGTTATTTATCGGGTTAAAAATGTGAGATTACCATCCCTAACTTGTTTCATTACAGCATTGTTACGGTGTTATATTACAGCATTAGCAATCTTTCAAAATCCATGGTATTTTTTATAAAAATAAACTAATTGAAGGCAACTTCTGTGTAAAGTGATCTCTAGCACTATGTTTGTGTTTGCTCATGCTTTCTTTTTATGTCCAATGTTTGTGTTTAAACATGTTTTTTTAGATGAACAAAATATACTCTGACTTGGAGTCTCCACTAACTTTTGCTTTTAGAGCCAAGACTCTTGGCTTCCCTTTTGCTTGTTCCTACTTTGCTGTGTCTGTCGTGTCCTCTCTGGCAGGGCCTGTGGCTATAAAAGTGTGTGGGAGTAAAGGTTAAAGATAAATGCTAGGTTTAACAAATATGGTTATTATTGCCATAAGGATTCACTTCTGAAGTTAGTGGCTAGATCACTCTATTTTTAAGGTAGAATTACAATTACATTCTGCATCCATGCCTGAGTTAAATTCCGTATACTTTTGGCACTTCGTCTTTCTGAAGACTTCAGGTTGTCAAGGCAAGAGCTAGATTCGTAAGGGGAACATAGTCTAACCGTCGGACTTTATACCAATAAGTAAACATTCAACAGGTCACACACAATAAGAATATGAATGAGAATATGAGTGAGACTGTGCTCCAGTAGTAACCGTACTCATTTGTGGGGAAAGGGAAGAGGGAGACCTAAATTCCACTTTGTGCTCTAATAAATATTTCAGTGCTTTGAGTAAAGTGGATCAGCTTCAAAAGGAGACACTGAGAACTTGCTTTAGCCTGGTAGTTACTCTATTAATTTGGATCAATGTGGGTTCAGATTCCTTTTAGAAAAAGGGACGACTTTTGAGTCTTTCATAGCAAAGATGCCCAAACTGTTCATGTATTTGTTAAAAAGGGGACAACAGCATGTTCTCTTTCTCTGTCTGGGAACTTCCCTATTGGACCAGTCCATTGACAAGGTTTAGAGAAAAGTGACAGCTGAATAGCTCTGCACTGTCAAGACTTCTGCAAGTGTATCAGCAGCAAAAGGAAGACTAGGGAAAATGTGGGCCTGCTACCGAGTAGGATGGTGATAACAAAGGACGTGGAAAAGGCAGAGGTACTAAATGCCTTCATCAACTCTATCTTTACTAGTAAGGTTTGCTTTCAGGAATCCCAGATCCCTGAGACCAGTGGGAGCATCTGGAGCAATGGAGACTTACCCTCAGTAGGGAAGATCAAAACATTTAAACAAATTGGACGCAAATGAGTCCATGGGACCCAACGGGCTGCATCCACAATTGCTGAGAGAGCTGGCAGATGTCATTGCAAGGCCACTCTCAAGTATCTTTGAAAGGTCACAGTGATCAGAGAAGGACTGGAAGTCTAACACAAATGTCATACCTAGCTTCAAGAAGAAAATGAGGGTGGATGTAGTTAACTACAGGCCAGTCAGGCTTACCTTGATACCCAGGAAGGTAATGGAGCAAATAATTCTGGAAACTATTTCCAAGTATATTAAGGACATGCAGATGATTGGAAGTCATCAGTATGGATTTATGAAGGGAGAATCATGCCTGACCAACCTGACAGCCTTCTATGATGAAATGACTAGCCTGGTGGACAAGGAGAGAGTGGAGGATGTTAATCATCTTAACTTTAGCAAGGCTTTCATCACTGGCTGTCACAGTATCCTCATTAACAAACTGCTGACTAGACAAGTGGACAGTGAGGTGGATTGAAAATTGGCTGAAATGTCAGGCTCAAAAGATTATAATCAGTGGCACAAAGTCCAGCTGGAGGCCAGTCACTAATGGTGTACTCCTGGGGTCAATTCTGGGGCCAATACTGTTTAACATCTTCATTAATGATCCTGGACAATGGGACAGAGTGCACCTTCAGCAAGTTTGCAGAGAGCTGAAGACTGGGAGGAGTGGCTGATACACCAGATGGTTGTGCTGCCATTCAGAGGGATCTCGAGAAGCTGGAGAGATTGGCCGAGAGGAATATCATGGAGTTCAACAAAGGGAAATGCCAAATCCTGTACCTGTTGAGTAATGTCCCCACACATTACTAGGGGCTGGGGACCAACTGGCTGAGAAGTAGCTTTACAGAAAAGGACCTGAGAGTTCTGGTGAACACCAGCTTGAACATAAGCCAGCAATGTGCCCTTGCAGCAAAGGTGGCCAGCAGTATCCTGGACTGCATTAGAAGCAGCGTTGCCAGCAGGTTAGGGCAGGTGATTGTTTCCCCCTACTCAGCACTGGTGAGACACATCTGGAGTGCTGGATCCAGTTCTGGAGTTCCCAGTGCAGGAAAGATAGGGGTTTACTGGAGCAAATCCAGCAAAAAGCCACAAAGATGATTAAGGAACTGGAGCATCTGTCACATGAGGAGTGGCTGAGAGCTGAAGGAGAAAAGGTTCAGGGAGATCTTAACAATATATCTAAGTACCTAAAGTTGGGGAGAGTAAAGAAGATGGAGCCAGACTCTTCTCAGTGGCATTGAGTGAAGGAGAAAGAGGCGACAGGCACAAACTGACATACAGGAAATTATTTTTAAACAGAAGAAAAAGGTTTTTTACTGTGGTGGTGGTCAAACACTGGAGCAGATTGCCCAGAGAGGTTGTGGAGTCTCCATCTGTGGAGACACTCAAAATGCAACTGGACACAGCCCTGGGCAACCTACTCTAGCTGACCCTGCCCTAAGCAGGGGGATGCACTAATTACCCTGTGATTCTTTGACTTAGTTACTTGGACTCATTTCAACAGCATCTGAGTATTTCTTCCAGGTTCACTGGTTGTAAAGAGATTTCTGATGTTTCCAAAGTTTGCACATGCCCATGGGACCTAAATATGGGCCACAGGTTCCTACTGGGGCATTTAAACACTGCCTATGATAGATCCAGCCCCAGGTTATTCTGCATGGCCAGACTGTTTCAACACTGAGAAATACACACAAACCTTAAGAAAAGTAAGGGACTTCATAGACTGCTGTTTAATAGAATATATGTAGCAATTGTTGGTTTAGTATTATGGGCATATTATTGCCCCCCCAAAAGAAAACAAAATGTAGATGTACTCCTTAAGGAATCAGGGCTATTTAATTAGGCATGAATTAAATAGATCACTAACTAGAACTCTACATGCAGTTGCATTTTCTTCACTACTATAAGCTTTTGTTCATTCTCCTTTTTTTTTTTTAGAATTTTGTGATTTATTTACGTATATTGAGAATAAAGACATACACAAATCAGAAAGTGAAAATAGTACTGTTTAGTTATTTTAGTGATTATATAGTATTACTATCTTTTTCCTTTTTTCTTTTTATTTTAAAAGTATAACTGTAGGTACTCATGCAGTGTTGTAAAGTAACTCTTCCATAAGATACCATAAAGAGCAGGCTTACTCCTTGACAGCCTCAGCAAAGGAAAGAGAATGGGGTCAAAATCAAAGTCAGGAACAGGTTCAGCTCGGGCATGACTGATGATCTCCACAATGGGGCTATGTCATACACAGAGGTGATCTCTGAAGTGACGAAATCCCGAAGGCTTTATAGCTTAAAGTCTACTCTGAAGTTTTGTCTAGAAGTTTATTAATGGTTAGTGCATGTGCAGAGTACTGCAGATCTGAGTCATAAAGGATCTCTGCTGTTCTGTACTATCTTCATCTTCCACATTCTCCCTCATATAATCTGCATCAAGCACATGAAACCGGCTCACCAGCAGTACTTGTGCAGTGATGAAAAGCTGATAGCAATACTCTCATAGTCTCTCCCTGATTTACCCATGGTGTCAAGCACAGAGAGTTCTATAAACTCATTTGTATGCACTGTCCACCCACAAACTTTATCTCAAGTTGTGCGAGTGTTGAGTCACAGACAGGTAATTCTTGTTCAACTCCCAGCTTCGTGTAAGCTCGGGGTAATAACAAAAGGTATTCCAGTCTCTCTCTCAGAAATAATAAGAGTAAGGTACAAATAATTTCTTTACAACAAAACTCCCTTAAATCAATAGAAAAACACAAACAGCATATTCCAGTTAGGAGTAGCTGCTGATTTGTTTACCCAGTAGGAGCTTTCATCCAGATCAAGGAATTACCGATGGACCATATCAGTCAGATCACTCTTGTCTGCATGCTTGCTGACCTCGTCAAAAAACTGTCTAGAGGCCTAGATAGTAAATACTACATTTAGAGAAGATGTGCTGGCACTGCCCAAATAGATCACATTTATCCAGGTGCACACTAATTCTATCCTTTATCACAGTTTCTACTGCTTTGCCTGGCACTGATGTTAGGCTTGCCAGCCTTTAGTATTGTCCATCCTGTCCCCTCATTCACCCCCGAAATCTGTTTTAGAAATTGGTGTCATGTTGCCAACCTCCAGTCTCCGGGCACAGAGAAAGCTTGAAGAGAAAGTTAGATCCATTAGTAGATCTGCTATTTCTTCTCCGCACTCCCTTAGAAAGCTCAGGTGTCTGGGAATTTGTTACTCTGCATACTTTGGATTACAGCCTTTCCCAGTTAGCTCGCTTCCAAGCAGAGTGTCTGATGACTCACTCAGAAAGAAGGGTGGGTTCAAGTATGGGGATCATCTGCTTATTCCAATGAACACATGCAAATACATCATTTAGCTTCTCTGGAAATGTTTTGGCCTCTCCTCTTTTTTACTCTGCAGTTGTCATTTGATCCGTCAGACTCCAGTGGGCTTCTTGGTCTTGATGTGTCTAAGGAAAGATTTAATATTAGCTTGTATTCCTTTTGCTAGCTGCTCCTCGCACTTTTTTATTGTTCTTTTGCTGTGCTTTCTTTCAACGAGTCAGTTTACAATCCTTTCTGTGTTTTCCATTTGGAGATTACTTCAACTTCTTGTTTCTAGTAATCTACCCTGTGGTGGTGAGATTATCTGTGTCCACTTCCTTCTACCAGTTCTCAAGACTTTAGTAGGTGGCATACACTGATGCTGTGCTGTGCATCCTTCAGGAAATTCAGCTCCACTTTTAACAATTTACGGTTCCTAGCTGCTCCTTTTTGTTTCTTCTTCACAAGCTTTCTCATTTCTATGTCTCTGTCCCCTTTGAAACTGGGTGCAGCTGCTGTGAATGCTTGGCCTTTGTGGGAATTTTTAATATAACACAGGAACAGCAACCATGAGCTGAAGGTGTAGGACAAGACCTTGCACATTAACAAGGACCAAATGAAGGGCTGCATCTCTTCTGTGGCTTCCCTCTCCAACTGCTCTGTGAAGCAGTGTTGATGGAGTCTAATGTAGTTTGTGTTATATTCCAGTGCTGCAGTATCCAGACAACACGAGGGTTACCCGATGTACAGTTCTGGTTGTGTTTCCCGCCCTCTTTGCCCATCTGATCTCTTCTAGCATACTGTCTCTGTCCTTCTGGTTGGGCAGGCAGTCTGCAGACTCCGTACCATGTACACTTAAAGCTGGCATTTCAGTCCATGTGGATTCTGTGTCACCTGCTGAGTCCCTACTTTATTCATTTGATTTGATTATAAGATGTGACTAATAAATTTCACTACCCCATCACCAGCAGAGGCGACTCTTACCTTTTCTGTATATTTTATGTTCTGGTACTCCAATGTCCTACACGTGTCTAGCATGTCATTCTCTTCATGTAAGACCTGGCATTTGATTTCCCTCAATTTATGAATTGGATTTTAGCATTTGTGTAAAAGTATGTATTGTTGCAGTCTTTGTTTCCTTCTTCATCTCCGATTTGAAAGGCACTCTGTTTGTTCTCCATTCCTTATTTCTGCTCTCTGGCTGCCCCTGCACCCAAAAAGGCACAATTTCTAAGCCTTTGCTGATATCACACTGAACTGTGTGTTCCTCACACCTGCTGCTCTTTAGTTTATAGCTTATTCAATCACAACCTTTAAATGACAGCATTTAGTTTGGGGGGCCAGTTTATCCCCCAATAAGTCTGCCCTTTCCACACAGGCTCTTTTTATTTCAGAAGTGCTTCCAAGCCCAGATCAATCTCAAATTTTGCTCTTTATACCATCCTCTCAACTGCACATTGAAAGTTTGCCGCTTTCTGGTCACACGTAAGGCAGTGGGAGCATTTTGGAGAGCGTCAGAGAGGGTCTTCATCTTCCCTTCAACAAGATGAATTTTGCCTCCAGAGCATCATGTGAGCCTTAAAATCACAGGCTATTCCCCAGCACTTTTAGGGAACTGTTCTGCTTTACATGATTAAAGAAGAAAAAAAAAGCTTTTTCATTTAAAGTTAAAGGCTCTTCCACCTGAATTAATTTTTATTTGCTTAAAAACATTTCCCAAATTATAACTGATGTTCTGTTAAACCATTCCTGCAAACTATGTTTTTTTGCAACAAATGTAATACGGTAAAAATATCATCTGAGTTGCCAGCTCCCACAATCATAATTTGAGTAATTATCCTACACTGGCCCACTGACAACAGAAAACAGCTTTTGAGGAGATTGAACATATTAATGCTGCCAGTAGAGCTACTACACCGAGGCACAATTTCCATTAAAATTGCACAGTACAAGTGTCAGAGACCCGTTTTTAAAGTGCTACAAAAAAGTATCATTTACCACTTACTTTACGATTTTAAGCAGTTCTCTGAATGTTAAAGTACTGTTTGTTATTTTGTTGTTGTTCCAGGAGCACGCAGAGATCCCAGCAGGAGTCAAAGCCAAACGAACACCCAGAGAAAGACATTCCCTGCTATCAGCAGACAAAGATGCAGAGTGGATGTGTCCACACTTCTTTCTTTCTCTTCTTTCTCAAACCTGTTTCTAGTATTTCAGCAGGCTTTGTCTAATCTGAGTTTGAATACGCAGCAGGACAGAGCCAGAGGCAGCACTACAGAAGTTGGCACTGTCACACTGAATAAAAAAGGAGGTTGGTATTAGAATAAAGGTTTGTGATTCCTTTTATTATTTCTGGAAGTTACCTACCATGTTTCTGTGCAGTGGGAGAAACAGAACAGCTCTAAAATGCTATAATAACATCTAGTCTATTTATTACGAATGATGACACTTTAAGAGAACCCTAACAATAATAAACCCTTCAAATGCAATGAAAAACTCAAAACCTTGGAACTTGTTGCAGAGTTTCATATAGAGATTGTTAAAGAGATGTAAAAAATACATAAAAATTCAGCTGAGAGAGTGTGTGACTTCATCTTAAGTTTACTGTGCAATACCCGTGTTTCATAATGTGCTAAAAGGTCAGGCTGCTGCCACTGAAATAGGAAATCTAAAGCAAGAACAGAGAAAAGCCATTTTCCCTTATGTTCCCTTTTTGCTAAAAGTGAAATACTCTTTAACATTTAAAAATAATTAAGTCATCCACATCCAGGTAAAAACGCAAGCCGGCAAATAAAGTAAATGTCCATGAAGAAAAGACCATCCAGATGGAGTTAACACAAAACCAAGTCAAAATTATTCCTTAAAGACCTCTCTGGATATGATTTCTCTGTATCCAAATCAGTTGCTGAATGCTTGTCACCGCCCCCCCTTTGAATTTTAGTGATATTTTCATGGTCACGTATAGGATTAACTCAATCAAACCAAACTTGTGTATATGTCAAAAAAGAATCATCTGGCTTTTAGCCACACTTATGGTAAAAGTTGCAAATGTCCAGTTTTCTTTTCCATTAAACTATCTTTAAACATGTCCAGGGCTGATATTTTAAATAGTTAGCAGGCACTTTACTCAAACCAGAGACATGTTCTAATATTAAACTTAGCAGCAGAGTCTAGATAGGACTGAAATCTTTGCTAGCTGCTTTGTGGACACCATGACTCTCTCAGAGAAAGTCCTCTGCCACAGGAAACTCTGCTCCTGCAACTCTTGTAAGCCCTCATTTGTCTGGTTGTTGGGTTTTTTGGTTGGTTGGTTGGTTGATTGGTTTGGTTTGGTTTTGTTGTGTTTTGCTTTGTTTTTCTGTAAGGGCCTGGGTATTGCAACCACCAATGTTGCAAGGTGGAAAAAGTAGTAAACAACTAGTGTTCCCTGTTCAGATGTCACAATTTCAAAGTCACTGTTGGGGGGAGCAGAGAAAAGCAGAAATTAGCATCTCCAGAGCCTCTTCCCACTCCTGGGAGATGCTGGAGGTAGCAAATCCTTTTCCAGCATTCGCTTTGTGCTCACTGGCATGTGGATAAGCTCAACCTAGCCAGAAAAACTGGATTACAGTGACTTGATTGTAAAGGAGGGAGGAAGGTTGCTCATGCAAAGTATCTATTTCATGTGGTGAGCAGAAGAGAGATGGGGTGGAGATTTATGGATAGACAGGTGTTGACACTTTCTGCAAGTAATGCTATTGTTATAAACATATGGGCATAAAAGCAAAGACATTGTCTGTTCATGAGCAAGAAAGACTCCTGCTAGAAATACAAGGCTCTTAGTCATGAGGTTGGCACCTCAAAAGACTTTTTTGACAGGAAAGGCAAAGTAATCTGCTTGGAAGCAAGAGAAAAGCTGCTGTGCATTGCTGTCAGCTCTGTGGTTGGGTCCCTCCTGTATCTGAAATTCTGTATTTGGTTATCTCTGTAGGCATGGTTGAAGTTTGCTCTGCTATTAGCGCTGCTCTGCAATGAGCCGTAAGTATTCATGGGGACGTGATAACGTTTGTGATTTGCAATACAGAAATCGTTCACCAATTATGCTGTGAGTAATGCTGCCGTGCAGGTCACATTAAATGCAGAAGCCTCATTGATAAAGCTAGAATAAATCCTTTAAGAAGTAGGCTTTGGCATTGTTACAATTTTGATAAGCTTTTGTACAAACCCACTTTTTCATTAACAGAAAACTGTATTAGAGTTCTATAGGTTATCCTGTAACATACACCGATTTTGATTTTTTTCTGCACTGTTCTTTCCAAAATACTGTTTGTTTGGTTTTGTTTGCAGAGTGATTGCTCCCTTTACAGCCATCTACCTCAAGGAAATAGTATTAATCCTCCTTTTTTAAATCATGCATGTTTAAAACATGAATGACAGAGGAGGCCAAGAGTCTTCCACTGGAGAGATTGCTTAGGTCCGAGGATCAGCAAATTCAGCAGAGAAGAGGTTGTTTGAGATATTGCCTTTGAAAGCTAGCTCCATTAGGAAGAGATGTGTGGGAATTTTTCACCTTTTGGGGGATAAGAAAGATGCTGCACCATGATGGGGAGAGGAATGAGATGTCTTTCCAAGTTCTACTCTCCAACTGCATGTAGCAGTGTTATGCAGAACTAATACCAGAAACAAATACCAGTTGTATGAATGTGTTGTGCACTAGCTATTTAGGGAAATAGAAGGACGTTGACTGTACTCAGGTGAGGAGCTGGCAGCCTGGAAGTTACTAGCGGCAACTGGTAGTCTTGTAATGGGCATGGGGGCTGGCATTTCTGGGTAGGTTGTGTTGATTTCTGCTTGAGCTCTTGAGATACGAGATTATCAAAGGATATTTTCCAGTGCCCAGATCCTTCTAATTCCTGCAGCAGTGATCTGTACGTCAGTGTGTCCTACAGAGATCAGTGTTGTCATGATGGGTTTTGCCCTGCGCAGGCTGCCAGGTAGACTGACAGTCCTTTGCCTTTGCAGGGGACTGCATGGCATCAGAGAGCACAACATTTGGTTAGCCACAGGGATACCGAACCAGGCCACTGAAGGGTACACAACCACAATTTGCATATTAGCTCTTAATTGATCGTTTCCACAGACCACAAAACATAGTAGAAGACAAAAAAAAAGAAACAACAAACCAAAAAATATGTATTTGTGTTCAGGCTTTTTTTTTTAAATGCTCTTGATAGAAAACCCAGTAAAACTACTGTTTACATGTGATTTTCAATAACTTCCTATTTTCAATAACTTCTGTCATCAAAACACGGTATTCTTGTTTTGTGCGTAAAGCACTTTAACCAAACAGTTGTACAGATGTGAGTCGATGTTCTCTTGTCTATCTGCTGCTTGGCTGGGAGCAGAGGGAAGGGATGTATTTTGGTGGGTTCACCAGGGCTGTACATTGTGTATCTCCTCCTACATTAATGTATGACAGAGTTTAAGTGTAGGGCATGCACATGGGCACAAAACTGAAACTAAGAAGCACCAGTGCAAACAATGATCTTTCCTATCCTTGGGCATTCTTTAATTTTTGAGTCAGGATCAGGGTCTGATCCTGTGCTATCCAGCATGGTCTTTTATAAACAGATAAATGAAAAAGAACCTCAAATTGGAAGTGCATATTGGAGAGCATATGTTACATACGTTAAGATACCTTAAGGGAACCTCCCCTCTATTAATATACACATTTGCTGATACATGTTCGGTAAATAGGATGCTGTTAACTTCAGACATGCTGATGTACGTTCAGTAAAGATGCACTGCACGCTATTAGTTTCAAACTTAACCTCTACTACTCTCCATACCCAAACTGGGACAGTCAGTGATTACACTGAAAATAGCACGCATTTGGAAGGGTTCATGGAGATGCAGGGTTCACACCTACTGCTTCTTGTTACGATGTTTTATTTTAAAAGAGACATACCGTCCCACCACTTACTTAATTTTAGTTTCATTAGCTTGCTTTTGTATCAGGCTCACCAGTGGGGAATTTCTGCCTCCCACTCTCTGCGTGGAGACTTTAAACCTTTGCTCTTCCAGAAAACGAACCGTTTCTGGTAGTACAGCTTCAATTTTGCTGTAGCTATGGACCCTTCTCTGCCTGAACCTGATTTTCAAATAGCTCCTACCTTGGCAGCCAGGTGTTGTTCTGCGGTTTCCAGCAGGAGAGAACATTTGCTCACTTACAGATGCCTGGTTTTGTTTACTGTCTTTCCGCCCAGTTCCCAGTCTGGCACACACTCAAATCCTGCCTTCCCCGGGTGTCCAGTTTCCTACATGATGGGCACCTTTGGAACGCATAAACGAGACTGCACATTGCACGTCCTTCTTTATAAGAACCTAGTATTCCTTTCCTGAACGACTGCTCCTCCAAGTCTAATCAAAACCGTTGCAAGTGCTTTCTTGCACAGCTGGGGTTCGAGCTATACAGTCTTTCCAGGTCAGTGCCACATCACCCAATGTGCAGATATAAACAGACGTGATTTTATTTTACATAGTTTCTGTCAGTTTCCCTTCCTCTTTTCCTCCTTCAGGCCAACTGGTTCTCCGCATCTTCGTGTTTTTATTTTCAGTTTCTGTAAATTCCTGTAGCCAGCATCATGATTTTCTCAGCAAGTTATTTTAACTGCTCCCAGTCTCAGCCCTTCCTCGGCAGAAACGGATCAGAAAATTGCAATTTTAGCTGCTAGCCAGCAGAAAACTCTTAGAAAGTATGGCAAGGCTAACCGGCTCACTTCTGTTCCTTCCTCAGCTTTGCAAAGGTCCAGTTAGCCCCTACGGACAAAGGTGCAGAGGCAGGTCTGTAACGGGGAGGGAGGGGAGGGTTCTGAGGCCTGGCCGTGGGGGTCCCTGTCGCTCCCCGCTGTGGCGAGGGCTGCGGTGCCGCG
>NW_009608709.1:0-5491 GCF_000690535.1 Cariama cristata
CTCTGGATGGCATTCCTTCCCTCCAGCGTTTCGACCGCACCACACAGCTCTGTGTCGTCGGCACATGTGCTGAGGGTGCACTCCATCCCACTGTCCGTGTCGCTGACAAGGATGTTAAACAGTGCCGGTCCTAATCTCAACCCCTGAGGAACGCCACTCCTCACGGGGCTCCACTTGGACATCGAGCCGTTGACCACAACTCTTTGAGTGCGACCATCCAGCCAGTTCCTTATTCACCGAGTGGTCCATCCGTCAAATCCATATCTCTCCAATTTAGAGACAAGGATGTCATGCAGGACAGTGTCAAGTGCTTTGCACAAGTCCAGGTAGATGACATCAGTTGCTCTTCCCTTATCCAGCAACGCTGTAACCCGATCACAGAAGGCCACCAAATTTGTCAGCCATGATTTGCCCTTAGTGAAGCCATGTTACCAATGTAGTATATAATGAAGCCATGTTGGAAATATAATTGTATACAAATCAAATACACGAACTGGATCGTAGTGCCGTCAGCTAATCTGTATAAAAATCTTGGGTCTGCTCTGCTGTAGGTCTCCTCCTGCCCTGTCCCCATCACCTCCTCCCCAGTCACCTGATCTCTCCTCCTACGGCAGGGAGACAGAAACAAGCCATGCTCCCCTCTCCTAGGCTGCTGGCAAGGAAATCTGCGTTTCTCCCAAACTCCTGGGATAGAGCAGGGCTGCTATGGGAGTCGGTTGGGTCTGGAGGACAGAGAGCGGGCGCACAGGTGGGCACGGGGGGTTGTTCTGTATTAGGAGGATCTCAGCCTGGCTAGGAGATCTGGAGGGGTTGGGGTTGCTGCATGGCATTTGCTGCAGCAGGGAGCTTTGCCAGGGACCAGACCCATCTCCTAGTCAGATCGGATCTGGTGACAGTCTGGGTGAGAGAAGCAAGAGAGATGTCCTGTGGGCTGTTGTGCTGTGTGTTTCATGGAAGCACTAACATAGTCTTGAATATTTTGTTTGATTCTGATTATTGGCTTTAAATTTATTTTGGTGTCTCCTGGAGGTAGTTCCTAACCCCAGCTCCTTAAAATACTGTCCAAAAAAATCAGTCGTATTGTAGTGTTAGTGTTAGTAGTAGTATCTTTAGTAACATGAAGGACTCAAATGGTGTCGCTTAGGTGCAGAGAAGCCACATGTCATCATTCAGCTATATTTGTACTATCTGTTCCTTCCATGTAACAGAAATTACTTTGTACTTGCGTCCGCTGCCAAGGCAGTGATGCTTGTGTATCTTTTAAGCACTTAATGTAGTTTTAAATGTTTGGTTTGAGCTTTATCACTGGTGTTAAACGTGTTTTGATGCTTCTTGGAGAGCTGTGCATTTTATTCATTCTCATGTCCTGCAAGGCCATGAGAATTGTTTTCATTTAAAGTGATCTTAGTAGACAGCTAATGGGAAGAGGTTTTTTCCTCCTTTATAGGAGGCTGTTCAGCAGTGGTATCAGCATTATGCTCAGGCATATAACTCTACCGAGGCAAGAGTCGATGAATTTGAAAATGAAGCCTCTGAGGTGAGAAATAATTTTATTTTCTTCCTGTCTGCATTGGCTGTTTCTCCCATCAGCTGTAAGGGTGCTTTTGGACTCTGGACACCTGCTTTGTGTGTTGATAGTGGCTGCTGCCGTCAGTACCGCAGAAATAAGGGGCTGGAGCACCTGGGAGGAATGGCACTGCATGGTCACCTTCTGCAGGGCATCCCTGCACCGTTACTCTCCAGGATTCATACTCACGCTTTTGATTATGTCGCTCTCTCTAAAACCCCACCATCCGAAGTTACCTGTAAAGTTCAGGAGTGTATTAACTACTCCTACCAAGAAACAGCACACCATCACATTATTTCCCAGTGAGTTTACCGAAGGATTGTTTCTCGCCCGCCCAAACCATGCGGTTTCTGTGACCAATGAGAGGCACACTTTTTTTTTTTTTAAAGGAAATGTGTAAAGTACACTGTGCCCCAAATCCTACATTCTGCTCAAGAAATTGCCGCATGCCTGAGCTGCTGTGAATTGTACACTCCTTTCAGCAATTGAGTGCGACTCAGATATTTTCATAGCCGCTGAGTGCTTATTACTCTATCAAGTAGAAATGAATTATTAAACCTATTTTCTTTCAATTTCTGGTTGATCATGGATCCCATTCTGCGTTTAGGAATCTACAGGTGGATCTTACCCAGACTACAGTACCTGCTTGCAGGTCATGCCTACACTTTACAGTGGAGCCCAGGGATCATACCAGCCAGGCAGCTTGCAGCTTCCTCCACAAAACCCATTAAATAAGGTGAGAGGAGAGACGCAGCAGAGGGGTTGCAGATGCAGCCCGAGCCAGCTGCTGGTGGAAGCGCTTCTTATTTGTCTTTTGCTGCCACCGAGTGGACTTTGGACCCACGACGAGCCAAGGCAGAGCTTTTCCACTGCATCCCTGCTCCTCAGCGTCCTGAGTTGCTCAGGGTCACACGCGGTTTCTGGTGGATGTGATAAATAAAAGCAGTGGTTGGACAGGGCTTGCCAGCACCAGACCCCCTCTGACCCCCTCCAGCACCCTGGAGGTCAGTGCTCCTCACTGCCCACAAACCACCCAAACCCACAGGCAAAGAAAGGCCGGACGTTTGCTAGCAAATGTCATGGAAAGATGGTACCTGGGAAGGTGAACGTGCAAAAAGGCCTTGAAGGAGGCAAAGAAGTAGGAAGTGAACAAAGGAGGAGGAGGTAGTTCGCCCTGGGTTTAGATGGGTTTTTTTGCATGACTTGCAGGTGTTTTGCAGTGAGGGTCACTGGGATAAAACTGCCACTGTGAAGTGGAGTTAGCAAGTCAAGGCAGTGTCCAGGTTACCTGCAGCCTCCACTTCGTAATGCTCTTAACTGGATCCTGGGAGGAAAACCATTTTAAAATGGCTTTCATTTGAAATTATAACAGACGTCAGATGCAATCTACTTCAGCTAAACTCACTGAGCAAAGCTTTCTTTGTCTGTTGCACCCAGGAGACACTTAGTTTTCATCAATAAAAGATGCAGGAGAGATGGGGAAATGCTATGGAAGCAGCGAGGACCAGCTTAAAGGAGGCTGGAGTCTGGACTTAACGTGAGGCTGGTTTAACACAGGTCAAGACGGTGAGGATAAAAGCTTTGTTCAGTCTGAACAAAGGACTTCTCATTTCCTGAGTGCCTGAGAAGTCCTGAGGAATTCATACTCTCATGCTGTAGGTCGATCACATTGCCCCTGTTTTTATAGATGGGTGAGACCTCGAAAGCCAGATTGGTACCTGTTTTGGAGCGGCTGCAGGCAAGTACGCCCATCAGCATAACGAGCTGCTGCCTTTGTGAGTCCAGCCCCAGCCACGCAGCCATGAGAGCGATGACGATCTCTCCGAGCGCTGCTGGAGGGACGCTGAGCTGGCTCTCCGGCCTGTAGCACAGCTCGTGGCCCTTTGCACGGTGTCCAGGCACGCCGAGAGGAGCCACAGCTGAAGTTCAGCGCTTGCATCTGGGAAAGCTTAGGGGCCCAGCCTCCTGCGCAGCACTCCTCCATCACGGCATCAAATCCCCTTGCTGCACAGAGGTTAGTAGCTGGATTCAGCACGTGTTCTGGCATTCAGAAACTCCCATCTCAGACTTGGCATGAGATTCTCGTCTTTTGGAAGAGACTCAGAAGGAACACACAACTGTAGCAATTTGTGACTCCTGGAGAGGAGACAAGGCCTGGCTGGAGCTGGCTTTGACGTGTCTTGGGTTAAAGATGGCCAAGGCCGGAACATGTGGCCATGGGCTGTGAAATCTCTAGCTCTGTGCAGTGAAACATTGAGCTGTCACGTTCCCAACAGCTCTGATATGACTGGAAATGAGTGAAATTGTAACAAGAGAAGGGGTTTGAGCTAACTAATACCTTTTGGTTTTATCTCCAGTCTAAAGAGGAAAGCTTGTATGTGGAGGTGATGCTGAACAGCTCGCTCGAAAGTTTGTCTTAATGCCAGATGCCATAAAAGGCAGAAAGAGAGCAGTCGGCCCGTTGGCATAGATGAAACAGAAGTACAGTTTGCCTCCACAGCGAGGTACTTTTCTCATTCCTGGAATCAAAAGATAAATCTCAGCGAAGAGGGCACACGAGTGGTTCCCCCAGAGGCTCTGTACCAGTTATGAGCGTGCGCTCCTGTGTGTGCGCTTGCTTTAACCCTGAAACTCGTGGTTTTTTCTCCTGCTTCTGTGGGCTGCATTTCAGAGATTCAGAAGGAGCACGGTCAGAGGTTTGTACGAAGCACACAGCGGTGATGCTGCACTCTGCCACGCGAGC
Organism: Cariama cristata; assembly: GCF_000690535.1. Lineage (NCBI taxonomy): Eukaryota > Metazoa > Chordata > Aves > Cariamiformes > Cariamidae > Cariama > Cariama cristata. The sequence goes on from NW_009608709.1 coordinate 4,311, forward strand.
CGGCACGCAGTGGAGGGTTACAGCACACGTGTGACATCCCCACGGCTGTTAGCAGTGCAGGAGAGGGGGAAAACTTGAGTGTCTTTCCTCAAGCAGGTTCCGATTTGTGATAATGACACGTGCATGCTAAACTGAAATTGGACTTAGCAGAGGGTAATTTGAGTTGTGAATGTGAATTAGCAAGGGGTGCTGCTGAGAACTGCTAGGAAGTGGTTGGCTCAGGGACATGCGGTCAGCACAGCTGGTCTTTTGATTGAGTTAGTTAAGGAATTAGTGTCCCGGTTTGTGAAACATCTTAAGGTTGCTAAAATACTCACTCCAACATGAACCAAAACCCCAAATCTTCTGATCTGGGAGCCAGACGTAACCCAGGACATGCGGTGTGGCTGAGCAGGATGTGGTGAGATCAGGTTCAGGTAGTTGTTACAGGGCAGATGCTTCAGTCTTTTAGAACAAGGCGACCGTTTAAGCCATTTGGTAATGACATCAGTGACATGTTGGGAGGAGGAGAGAAGTGGTCAGGAGTCAGTGATGAAGGCGGTGGGCTCTAATGTGTATGTACAGCTTCTGGGGCTGTAGCTGCATGGGTAGTGCAACGTCCTGCTCTGATGGATCCCGGAGAGGAGGTGAACGTGTGCCTTGCGTACCCCAAGGAGCCCTTGGCGGTGGGCAGCCTTAGGTTGCCTGTGCCCTCGCCGGATACCCTGCTCTGGGACCCTCAGGACATTCTGTGTATTGGAGTGAGCCATTTTAGTTGAAGTTTCAATTAAAGAACCGTTACTGCGCTCTCCTTCACTGGGGCAAACTCATGCCTGCAAGTGGCAGATGGTTTCCTGTAATCCGCACCACAAACCCGCTTTGGCATGGCTGGAAACCAAGCCCTTCAACATCGATAGCTGTGCCAGGACCCTTTAAGCTACTCAGCTCTCCAAGAGAAAAGAAAGAGGAATGAAAGGTGGCCCACTGGTGCCTCACTTGGAAGGCTGAAGATGTCTGGAGCAGCTGTGACACTGCAGGGTAGTAGCATGGCCGTTACGCTACTGTTTTTTTTAAACGTGCACTGTGGCACGGGGCCACCTGGCCCAGCCAGCCCGTTGCCCTTGCAAAAATGCATATATGGTGGGGCACCAATGCATTTACGACTGGTGGTTTGTGGTTTTTTTTTTTCTGTAGGGGAAGGG
>NW_009608709.1:5522-7796 GCF_000690535.1 Cariama cristata
CGAACACTGACTCATGAGCTGTGTATAGCTGGACCGTGAAGCCAAAGGAGTCGGGCCTTTGGAGTCAGTTACTGGCTCCTGGTCCTTGGTAATTCCCAGGCTGGAGCTTTATTTATTAACACCATTTGCTCTGGCTCGTGTGTCACTTCTTGTTTTCTTCTTGTCCTTAGGTGGCTCCAACGAGAAGCGAGAAGCGAGGCTCTTCGTACCTCATTTCGTCCCCAGACCCTGGCCCCGTGGAGTACCTCGGCCAGCAGACTCAGGGCTCTGCAGTACGTTACGCAGAATCCTCGCTGAAAAAAAAGCGTGTTTATTGAGACCTAAATAATCGCTCCTGCCTTAGGGCGTGAAGGCAGGCTTTTCATACCTCTGCTTTTAATGCTGCCTTAACTTCAGACAAATAATTCTTCTTTCTGTATGGGTTATAAGTATCCCAGGAGGAACGACCTCTGTAACGGGCAGATTTGCCAAGGAAACGGTACGTATCGCTACGAGGGTAGCCATTTCTCCGTAGTCTGACTTGCCTTCTGAAAGCATGAGCTGGCGTTTCCTTCATCACCTGCCACTGAAAGGAACAGTGGGCTGAGGCTGACAAAGCAAAGTCACTTGGTAAGTTTTGGTAGCTTACCGGCTGAAAGCAATAAAAATACTGAGGAGGGAACGCTGATCCTTTCTCTGGTCCTCAGACTGAGGAAGCTAAAAGATGAAGTCTTGATAGTAATTGTTCTTATTTTTTTAACTCAGAATGTGGGTTTTTTCAGTCTTACTTTTTCCAGGATTAAGAGTTCTGCATTTACAGCCTTTATATTTTTAATATTTTTCTTTTAATCCTGGAATGGAGCTATACCAAATGTATTACCAGAGCCTCTGTGATGTTTTCAATAAATGTTTGGTAAAAGAAAGATGCTATATTGTATGCTGCCTTGCAATACTAAATTCACTTTGGATAGGTGATACTTGGACAATGAAGTAACCTTTATCTGCTTTTAGGCCAAGAATCCACAGCTTTTCCTCGGAATAAGTAATTTACAGTTTGCGAACACATCTGTGTAAAACGGTGTCCGTGGCAAAGCACCGTCCTCCTTCCAGCAGGCACGCGTGTGAGTAAGGCAGGGCTGAGGCAGCACTTCCAGGTGCTGCGGCATTGTTAAAGGTAACTGAAAGGGGAAGAAACCGACTGCCTGTTGCACGTTTTCTGACGACTTCTGGCTCTGGATGATTCGGAGTTAGAGCAGAAGCAATACGGACACGCTCCTCAGATGGTATCTTTAATCCTGCCTTCCTGCTCTTCACTGTATTTTTTTTTTCCTTTTTTTGCCAAGCATCTGAACTTTTGAAATTTGCTGCACTCCAAAGCCTGCTCGAGCAGAGCAGAGCATCCTGGCTCCGGTTTTCACTCCTCCTTACACAGTCTCTGTTGCTTGAAGTAGTTCTCATTGGAAGGAACCAGTAGTTACTCACTCACCTGTCCCAGGTGTCCGGTGCGGGCTCACACGCAGACACTGAACCGCGGCCGCCTGCGTGTGTGCCGGTGAGCCCAGCCTGCCCGTGTCGGCACCGCACAGCCCTCCAACCATCGCACGTCGTTACCCAGCTTGATTGGATTTCCCTTTTTTTAAAAAAGACTTTGTGGGTTTAGGTTATTCATTAAGCAGCTCTGGCTAGAGTCTTTCTTTTCTGCTGTTAATCCTTGTAGCTGAAGACTTAGCAATTGTTACTTTTGAAATCAGTGTTTGTGACAGATAAATTAAGAGCCAGCCCTGGGTGGCGGACAGTGTGGGTTTGCTGCCTTGGCATCCTGTTGCAAATTCACTGAGCGCTGAGGCCAGGTCCTTCTTACTTAATCTTGCTAGAGAATACTGAAGCCGTTTTTCAGTACTGATTTTAAAGGAGAAAAAAAAAAAGTCTTAACCGCGGCCTTTCAAGCTTTGTGATATGACCAGGAGACATATTTTCAAAGCTTAAAAAAAAAAAAACAAACACACCAAACCATAGTCACACTCCCTCCTCCCTCAGCTGCTGTGTTCAGAGCTGGCCCGCACAGGTAGTAACTGCGTAAGACGGCCAAATAGCAACGCTGGTTAGGGGAGCTTTTCTGGGATTCTACACGTATGTATTGGTAAATTCACTTGTAATATTTTGTTTGTATACGCAACTTCCTCAACTTGTTATGCTTTTTGATGAAAATAAATTGTTGGTACACATTTCAAATGGATTTCTGTAGGAGAAAAACATCTCTGGACTACATTTAAAGCAATCATTTAATGTAGGGAA
>NW_009608709.1:7842-48780 GCF_000690535.1 Cariama cristata
CCATTCCTATGGAAAGAAGTTACATTTTAAAATCTTTCTCTGTTTAATTTATGAGTAAGAAAGATATGCACGTGGAGAAAAAAAAATCTTTATTAGATTTGTTTGTATAAAGAGTAACAAAGTGCTTACAGATTCAAATCAGGTTCATAAGTGACATACAGAAAAAACAGGTAATACTGTAAAAATAAATCTGACCTCATTGCAGCTCATAATTACAATTTTTAATATATATATACGTATATATTTAAAGACATCTTTCTGTTATTGCCAGAACTGAGTATCTCCTCAAAGCATTTTCAGAATCCAGGTGGGGTGGGAAAACATGATGGCCCAAGTTCCAGGACACGGGTCAGCACCCAGTTTCCAGTTAAACCACCGTTCAGTGACGCCGACAGGTTTATGAAACCAGAGTGCAGCACCTTCACTGGACTTCCTTACAACGTAAAGGCTAAATCTGGTCCTGACAATAAAACGTTTGTGGTCCCAGCCTGGCCCCACCATTTCCCTTTGGTTAACTGAATACGGCCCAAGTGCATGGTTTGAGTCTGGAAGTCAAACAAAGGCCAACGCTGTCCTTTAGAGAATCACCATCTTAGGCCAAAGGAAGGGCTTTACAGAACTGCCAAAATGAATTAACCTGCTGGCCAAAGAAATCATTGACAAAAAAAAAACCAACACAAAACAAAACCAGTGTGATGCGCACCCCTCGGATGGCACCGCTGGTAAGAGAGAGACTGCTGTTTCGGGTGTTGGAGGTGGTGGCCCCCTCTCCTAGGGACGCTGCCCCGGGTGCTCAGTCCTCTCTTTTAGATAGTTGCTCTTTGTTAGGGGGCTGCTCCCCCTGATTCTGTACATGGATTCATTTCCTTCTCTATCCCCAAAGTGTGTAAGTAATTTCCTAGGCACATTTTGCTGCGCTGTAGTTCACCTGCAGTGCAAGCCGAAAAGCGTTGTGTTTGCCTCTTTAACAGGTACATAAACGGTGGAAGCCCCAGTGGGGAGAAGTGTGTACTGTGGGAGGGGAGGGCCGAGTCAGGAAAAGCAAATATATTTATCCGGAAACTGGGTTCCTCAATGAACTGCGTAACTATACGTGCTGATCCAGGCTGGCTGGTTGGTTGGTTTGAGCACGACAGTCAAGGAATTTTTTATGTTTTTTTTTTTAAATATATGTAAGAGCTCAGAACTGCGGACTGGTTAAGACAAGCTCATTATTTTGTCTTCTCTGGATCTTTATGCCAGAGTGGGTTTCTGTTACTAAAATTTAAGTGCAAATGAAGGATATTTGTCAGCCAAATTTTTTTTTTAAAACTTCCTCAAAACCTCAGAAAAATTACTAAATTACTGCATCAAGTCCTCTTATGTCCACTAGCTTAGTTACCCAAGAAATAAGCGTGCACAGCAGACTTGTTTTAAATGCTACAGATCGCACTGAGAACTGCAGCATTTTTTGACACCACTCTTTCAGTTTGCATTCATCGGGGTCGTTCAGACTGTGGCGAGACCACAATCGGATCAAGATCAGAACTGCCTTGCAATAACAGCAGCAAAAGGAGTTGAAGCTATTGTTTCTGCCATACCTTTAAATTAATTTGATCCAACTGTTGACTAAAATTAAAAAGGAAAACTGTTGGAAAAAGGATCCTTTAAACACATTAGCACAGTCAGAGTACAAATTACAGCAGTTAACAAAAAAAATGAAAGGTCTCGGGCATTTGTATTTTGACACACATTTAAAGTACTGACAGTATAAAAAAAATTAATTACATTTTACTCATAATTGTTTCAAATCCTTGAATTAGATTGTGAAAGCTTGTCCGTTCATCATGCTTGAATATCCAGCACTTCCTCATCAGCTGGTCCACCTAACAACAAGAGACATTTTTAAAGGAGTGAAACATTTAATTGGTTTTTTCCAGTAAATATAATGGAGCGGATTCTCACCACTATGAAATGAAGAACACCAACAGAAACGCGCCTCAGATTTTGATCAGAATTAGCAAGTATCTGTTACCAGTGGGGCTTTTTTGTTTAATTAAAGAGGTATTATTTGTCTGACAGGGCAGACAAGTTGATGCGGTGGTAGTGTAAATCGCTTAAAACAACGCAGCAGCTTTGTCACCGTTTCAGGAAAGGATGTTTTACCAAAGTCACCCCCGTGTGCTCCGGCGTTCCTATACTGGTTTAACAGCAGTAAGCGCCTGCTGGCACCCACACGCTCACAGCAGCAGCCGCCTGCCCTGCGCCGAGCCACCTGTGTGGACAGAAATCTGCCCCTCACCTCCCCACGGCCTTCTGTGGGCTTGCGGCTCTGGCAGAGGCTGTGGGTGCCCCAAGGGCCGCGTCTGGCCATCTCCCGGCTCCGCCGAGGGCAGGAGGAAACGGGCTGTGCATCGGGGACTGCGGACTGAGAGAGACCCTGCCCAGGCGCTTCTCAGTCTGGGTTGCTGCACACCCAGGAACTCTCTATTTCAAAGATCAGAAGGATTCTGAATAAATTTTACACGGATCCAGATACTAAAGCAAAGTTCTTAACCCCTCTGGAAGGGACTTCACGAACTTGGAAATGTCAAGGTCAGAAAACATTTTAAAAAAAATGCTTAAAAACCTTGGAAGTGCCTTTTCAATAGCCTATCGGAAGGTTTGCCTACCAACATTAGCCAGGCCTATTCAGCTACGAACGTGTGACGCTTCTGGTGCTAATTTCATGTCAAAGGAAGGACACCATTAGGAAATCCATTACCTCCTCTGGGCAGGTGGGCGGACGTGGCAAACGCTTTTCTTCCTGCAAGACACGCACCAGGCGGGCTACCGTCATCTGTCCCTGCGTGGGGCCGATCATTTTCAAGAACTCCTGTGAAAAGAGGAGTCATCAGCTGCGCAGCCTCGTACCCTGCACAAATCCAGGCCGTTTCAATTTGACATTAAGATGAGATTTGAATCTCAAAATGAATGCGAACAGTAGCTGCTTATCACACAGATCCCGTCCACGGTATAGTCACATTAGAAAACAGACAGTAACATTTATAAATATAGTTCCTGCACCAGGATGTGCAGTCACCACAACTTAGCTCTGTACAGGGTCTTTAGTGAAAGACAACCACAAGGGTTGTTATTCCTAAGATACTCATTCTACTTCTTTTTTCCAAAAATTTCCACTTACTGCCATGGGACTGGACTCTGAATCGCAGTAGGTAAGCAGTTCATACAGTGTCACCCCAAACGACCAGACATCTGAGGCGATATAAAATTTACTCTGAAGCAAGCATTCTGGAGCATACCTGGGGACGCAACATGACAGCATTAAACTTTATTCAGAGCTGCACAGCTCTACTCACACATCCACAACCCGTATGCATTTAAAGCGAACCAAAGAGGCACATTCTGCATTTGTAGAGTCCTTGTACATAAATTAATGTACCTGCAGGGCTTGGGATGCCACAGAAGCAGTAAATAAGGTACAACTGTTACACAGTGTGTCACTATGAAACTAAAGGAGACCAAAACCAAAAACAAAATTGTGGGAAAATGGATCATTAAGTGCAGGAAGAAGTAAAAGGCACAAGAGTAGATAAGTACATTCTACCAGGTGCCTTCTCCTTGCTCTGATGTATCTTTATTTAGGCCTCTTATCAAAACAGGAAAAATCTTCAGGATGCCTAGAAGCCCCAGCCTACAGGAGCAGACAAGTTATTCTGCTGCGCAGTCTGGGTAAGGAAAATTATAGTTACAAGTTTCTACCAAAAAACAGGGCTGTCGAGGTCGTCTTTGACAGTGTAGTACTCCTTGTCGGTCTCGATTGCTTTGGTGAGACCAAAGTCTCCAATCTTCACTCTGTTCTCGCTTTCAACAAGGACGTTTCTTGCTGCTAAGTCACGGTGCACATACTGACGGGAGCCCAAATAGTCCATTCCCTAAGAGAGAAGAAAGTCCTTTATGCTGGTTTCTCCAATCCTTTAGTCACTGTTTTTTCTCCAGCTTCCCCTTGAAATGCTCCCTAGTCCATGTGGTAACACTCTGCCCAGGTTTCCCGTGGCAGGTTCTCTCTCTGTTAGCACTTTTCAAGGTCCTTTTCTGACACCACCACCACCACCCACCGCCTTAACCTCTGCCTTTGGGTTCCTCATCTGTTGAGGCTGCCCTTTCTGCTTTCGGCCTTTTAATTTTCAGCTGAGCAGCTACAGCCTCCAGACCCTTCCCTCCACAACAGCGGTTCCTTTGTGAAGTGCTAAAACCAACAGTCCGTCTCTACGCTGCTCATAACCACTCGGTTCACCATAATCGAAAAAAACAGCATCTCTTGCAGCAAGCGCATTGCTTCATGTGGCCTCACTGCACTCGCATCTCCTCCTCGCTTTAGACTCGCACTTTGCTCCTTCCCTCCTGCGAACACACCCCTTCTAACTGCTGCCCTCCCGCCTAACTTCCAGCTCTGCAGTAACGACAACTTCTTCTCACAGTCAACTTTTACGCAGAGGGAACCTGGTCATTACTCCCTTGCTGATCTTTGTGCCACTAGCACCTGAAGCACGGGAGAGACTGCTTTAGAATTCAGGTCCTTGGGGACAAAGAAAGAAGAATGGCTTTGTTCATCCCCTCCCCTCCTCACTCTATTAAATTAAATATTAAACTAATCAAACAGAAGAGTTGCAGGCAGGCTCTGGCGCCAGGCTCACCTTGCAAATCTGAACCGCGTATCTGAGAAGTTGTTTGAGACTAATCTTGTTCTTGTTCCGAGGGAGATACTCCTTTAGGCTCCCAGAAGGAAGAAATTCCATGATGAGTTTAATCCCACTTCCTCCTAAAAACAGAGCGTCCATTTAGTTTGCAGACACGTGACCCTCCTCACATCATTAACACCAATAACTCTGGTACAAGCCCCCAGCATTTGTAACCCTATCGCATGGCCACAGCCAGCCCACGGGCTAACTCCCATTACCAGTCACGTACCAATCTGAGGAGAATCTATTTCCAGGCCAGAACTTTACTGAACTTAAAATTCTTAAAGTTTTTAATACTGGCTTAGAGTAATCACTACCGCAAATGCAGAAAAGGTAAGGCAATTGAGCTTTTTTCCTACAAATAATAATGTATGCTTCTAATGACAACCTCTGGGTTTACAGGGTTATGAGCCGGCTGCGATGGTCAGCTCGCTCCTGGAACACGGGCACCACCAGCCTGCCCACGTGCTCTTTTTTTTTTTAATGGATTTGGTGAGAACATCAACTACATTGCTCACATCCAGGTTAGCCAAGTACAAAAATAATTGCTGCTTTTTCTGTGAAGAAAGAGATCTAAATTCATACAATTGAACTAAGACTGTTTTGCTTTTTAAAATGCTTCACTTTTAAAGGAAAACCCTTATAGTCTCAGTGTATACTTTTAATATTCTACATGAAGATTTACCATCCTCTGTGCAAATTCCCTTGTATTTGACAATGTTCTCATGATAAAGATTCCTCAAGATTTCTATTTCCTTCTTGAGATCAGCGATGTGATTCCCTCCACTCTCTGGCTTTAGAGATTTAACTGCCACTTGCTCCCCTGTATTGTCGCCTTCAGGGTCGTATCTGCAGAGTTCAACCTTGCCAAAGTGGCCCTAATTGGAAAAGACAAGACAGCATTATTTAACACAACACTCGCTGACCATAGTGTCACCGATGCACTATTTCAGGCATTTACAACTCACAGCTTCCTGTTGTGACACAGAAAGCACACGCATGAACACTGATCCGTGTTCTCTCTAACCTCTCCCAAATCACGGATTCTTTTCAGGAATCGTTTCTCAAAGAGAGTGGGATCGACCTCTGTAAAGGGCTTCTTCTCCGAGACGATATCGGGATCTAGGAGTGGAAAAAGAGTCCCAAGTCAGACAGATTCCTGCAACGACATCTTCGTCTTGACACTTCAAGGCTTCCTTGCTCACTTCCAATCTGCCGCTGTTACAGTCTGTCTATCCCTACTGTCACAACTTTTCTTATTTAAGTCCTTCCTACTTTTTGACAGGGAGTTCCTTCCGTTTGTGCACGCCAGTCTATCGCTGATCCTCCTCCCTCACTTTGTGCGTTGCTTGCTGAGTCTTCTTCCAGCTGATTCAGTTTTCTCTTGGTATATTTCCCACCCTATAGTAGTTATTCAGCTTCCATGATTATTTATTGCTAGGTATGGGATGTAAAGTTTTGCCCTTAATTGATCGTCTGTTAGTTGCTCTGTAGGAACCTCAATGTAAGATGAACCAGAAACCAGAGCTACCTGCGTTAATGCTCTGCTTAGGTCAAGAGAATCCTATGGAAATCTCATGGAGCTCAAAGACTGTCTTGAAACTAACTGAAGCTGTTGTATAAAATACAGACCATCGAATGAAACGGCAGTAGCACCAACACAACTTAAGCCACACATCCACTACGAATTAAACACTCACATCCTCTTTGCACTCATCTATAGAAAGAGTTAGTTCCACTGTTGTAGGGACCCAACACGCTCCTATCAGCACAACCAGACACAGGGAAGAATGGTGCAGCGAGGCGCCCAAATAAGCCAGCCTTCCCTATCCCTCCCGCCAGGTGATAAGCAAAACCACGCCTTACTTTGTTCCTCCAGTTTGTTGATGTCTCTCATGATCGCTCTGAAGAAGGGTCTCTGATGGGGGTCGTAGTTCATGCACTGTTTCATCAGGTCAGCGAGTTCCTTGCATGATGGCGTTGCCAACACAAAATGCCCCTCGTAGAACCTCTCCTTCTGCAAGGCGCAAATGGAAACTCTGGCATGAATTTTAGCTTTTAACTTAATAAACCCATGTTCTGCATCAGAAGATGTGACCGTTTGATCCTTAGCTCATTGTGAAAACTTACTTAACTTTGCCAAGGAAATCCTCCTTTTCAGCAGTAACTCTAAACCCTATCCGACCAGTAGAGAATTATTATTGTGCTGATCTGGTGTAGTTCAGAGTAACCACTTAAAACATAAAAGTTTCTAAAACGTGCTGAAGATTTCACCTTTCAGAAGTCATTTTTCTGCCAGGTTTGCCATGTTACTTATGCACCGGGACAAATGGCTGAGCAGAAATACTTGCCAAAGAACTAACACAATACTGGCTGCTCTTCACAGCCCCTGAGAAGGTACCAGCTTCGGGCAGATGAGATGAGGGTGGGCTTGCACATTTTCTAAGCCCTACAAAACTACCCCGGCTGTCTGCCACGTGCAGGAAGCAGTGTGCGGCCAGGACAGCAAGTTCCTCTCAGCTACCTCCTGTTAAAACAACTTGGGCAGTGACTCAAGTACTCAGTCATTTCCTTCAGACGAGCAGCAGCTGCCTTGCTCCATCACCTTCCCAACACAGCAAACTTCAAGAGAGAAAAAGCACATTTGGAACCTATGCTGAGGGTCTCCAGCAGCGATGAACAGAAACTGCCAGCAGTAAGGCAGAACAAGATTTAAGTGGGTTTTTTTTAGATTTCAGAGTGAAAAATAATGGTCTCCCACAGGAGACTAGTTCCGAACCAACGTCCAAAAGAAAGAAGCAAGAACAGAAGAACCTAGCTGCTTTTAAGCAGAACCTCAGTCAGTTTCTAACTGGACACAGGGCTTAGAAAAGGACCAGTGGGAGAGCATCAGAAGTTCTGTTTAACTGTCACCATGCCGAGTTTTGAAAATCCCTGACAAGGTCAGGCTGAAGCAATAATTAGCAACCTTTGTAGTAAGGACAAGGATAAAAACCTGTGGCCATTTAGATGGATCAGCCCCTTATCAAGTCCAGCTGAGCTGGTTTTCCTCTAAGTTGAAAGCAACTCAAATTGGGTATGGAAACTGAGGTGCCAAAGAGGATGTATCCGAGATGTCATGGTAAAGTTTATGTACAGTAGTTTTACCTCTGCTAACGTCTTGTCTTTCAGTGGTATTTCGCCATTATAGCAGATTTCCCACAGCGTTGTGCCAAAACTCCACTTATCTGCTGCGACACTTAAATTTTTGGAGTCTTCAACACATTCAGGTGCAATCCAGGGGATTCGCTCAACGCATTCTTAGATAAAACACAGAATCAATGCATTTTGGAGTTAATATTGAAAGACTAAAAAACCAGCCTTCTAACTTTATTATTCTTGTCTAACAGCTGCTTAGCTAAGATCAACTAAAGCTGCCATATTTATCCAGTTTCAGGGAAATGTTGATTCTTAAATCCCTGTTCTCAGAAGGATGTTTCTGTGGCTTTCACAAGCTCATGCCCTGAGCCATCCAGAAACTGAGATTCCTTCTATATTATCTCACTAGACTTAACATGACTTTTTAAGAGAAATGAATACAATAAGCACCCCCCGTCAGCAACACTCCTTTACTTCCGTGTAGTTTTCAGATTCGTGAAAGCTGATTACTTCAATTCTAGAGCCAGTTCTAGCTGGTATAAATGACACTCCTTCCCTTCCCCGCCACACTGAAGAGGGAAATCCGATTCCTGTACCGTACCTTGCCTGGACAGCACGGTTACTGGTATTCCCGGGTCGCTCAGCTTTATGAAAGGGCCATATTCAGTGTCAATTCCCTCTCTTGCCAGTAGGATGTTTTTAGTACACACATTTCCATGTACCAAATCCTTATCCTCCTACAGTAAGGAAGGAAAAGAATAGTGAGTGCAGCGAGCTAGCAATGCTCTGCAAGTGCTCTAACATACCTATAGCACAGGGAATCACTGTAAAATACTCCAAGCTGAAATCCAGAATTACAGCTTGGAAGAAATTATCCTGGAGAAAAACAGGGAAAGGAGAAGTAGGGAAACACACCATTCACACTTAAGCATTTGTATTTGTAGAGCTGATGTACTTTGGAAAGATGACCAACATGATATTCCTTTTTCATAAAGAGCATAGTTGCAGGCACATACAGAAACTGGTGGCAAATACAAGCACACAGCCTGTTTGGTCTGCTGATAAAAAAAAAGGAGCTCATCACCTTCTCTGAGAGTCTTTCTCCTTATTTAAAGCAACATAACGACTAGAAAAAGAATATCCCATACATTGTACAGTCCCACCTGAGAAAGGAAATTCATTAGTTACCAATGCTGGTGAAACCTCTGTAGCGTTTGGCTGCAGTAGCTATAGGCAATGCTTTTGTCAAGATGGCTTCTTACCAAGTAGCTTAGTGCACTTGCAAGTTGCTTGGCAACTTTGAATTTCCAAGGAGTTGTCAGAACTTCACTTTTCCGATGCATAAACAGATCCAGAGGCCCAAATTCAACAAACTCTTCAACCATGATATCTACAAAGTCAGGTGCATAAAGTCAGTATTGCAATAACCAGTATCTGGAGTAACTTAATAGGCCTGTTACCATCTCCCCCCCACCCCCAGGTACGATGGTTATAATATCTCTTTATTTCACCTCCCTCAAAGTTTATTTCAGTGCTCAGAGTCCAAATTAAAAGGCTGAGAAGAGTAGCTTTGTGCGCTAAACAAACAGTAGACCTGGAACAAAGTATTTCAAAGACCATAGGGCAGAGCCTTCCAGGGAAGTAACTTCTGCCAGAAGGCTGGTTTGTATCGACACAACCACTGCCACTCCGGCATTCCGACCTCAAAGAATCACCCTGTAAGGCACGTATTCAAAGACAGCATTGGAAGGGAAAACTTGTTGGTAGAAAAGCGTTTGCAGCTGCCTTGCTGTTCCAATTCCACTTCTATCTGTGCTGAAAAATCAAGAGGCAGCAACTCCTAACCCCATCTCCCCACGCTAGCACTGAACTGAACGGCTGCCCTGTCCCTACTTAAGCGTCCTGCCAAGAGAGATGTTCACTGAACTCACTTTCAACGTCACGGACGCAGACTCCATGGAGGAGGACAATGTGCTTGTGAGACACCTGCCTCATCATGCTTGCTGTTTCAAAGAATGCCTGTTAGAAAGTGAAAGAGGTTAGCCATTAAACTGCTGGGCATTGCGGCAGTCATCCAGGTGTTTCACAAACAGAAGCATCACATAACAAAACCATTTGCAAAAGATCATGTTTTTAGTAACAGAAAGGGTCAGCAACGGTAGGGATGTGCCATCCCGCTGCAGCAATGGGGCAGTGGAGCGCTGTCAGAGATGTGGTGTTCACTAGGCCGTGTAAGCAACCAGTGCTCTTCCCTGTACTCTTGTAGGTCTTAGCATCCCGTGTGACACATTAGCCTCTGTTACTAGATGATTAAGCAAAATGCAGATCGAGTAACTTGCCCGTGCCCACATCGAGGACAGCAGTGGTGACAGACTCACAGCCTAACGCACAAGGCGAAGGCAATTTCTGGTAGGCAGCAGTACCTTCACTGAACCCCATGGCTCTCAACTGACACAGGTGCAAGACCCTGGGTATGGGTACGATGGTGCATTTTACACCACAGCAAGGGCTGGGTCTGTTTTCCTTGTGCTTATGGTCTGAACGGGTGCAGGCTGGAAGTGAGCACCGGTGTGCTCCAGCCAGACCCGATACTGCTGCCGAATGAGATCAGCTTACTGAGTATCTCAAAAATGCTGGTCAATGACAGATTTGACTGTCTAAAATGGTGAGAGATACCTTGAGCATTTTCCCATTCCCTTACCTTTTTTTTAAAGGCTTTTCATAGTTAACCACGTACAATATGGCGAGGCTCAGTAGTACAACAGACAAAAAGGAAAAAACTTGCCAAAGAAATGTCTCTGTGGCTGGGGTCCAAGACTTTGAGGAGGACTTTAATCTCTTTTTCATTCTGATATCCTTCATTCTCATCATCTTTGTAGTTGAGAATCCCTGAGTAAATCTGTGTTCTTGTCCCTCTTCCAAGATGTTCGCCCTAAGACATAACACACGATGTATTTTTCAAATCAGGACATAAAGCAAACAAGTCTAGATTTACAGAAATACTTGAGTCTGCACTCTATTCCGCCTCTCCAAGTAGAGAGTGGACTTAGCCCTCCACTTGATCTAGCTACATACAGACTTGAAATTATTACAGTGAGAAACGAATGACAGCGTGTTATTCTTTGCTTTAGCGGTCTCTGAGCATACTGACCACTGTAAACTGATTTGGTATTGAAGGGCTATTACATCTCCATTAACATCAAACACGTTCAGTGTGATTTAACATTATTAGACTAAACACCAAATGAATAAATAATAACTGGCCTCTTATTTACAATGAGCTGCGACTGAGGCAATCTTTAATGTGTTTCCAAAAGTTACAGGAAGTAATATTTCAATAGAACACTTTGGGAAAGCAATTTCCTCCTAAATAACAGAGGATTCTGCCTCAGGATATTTTAGCAGGAAGCCTGCACGCTGACTGTAAATATACCAATCAAAAAACAATTAAAATAATCTATAGCTGTCCTCCCTGGTCATTGATGCAAGTTAAAAAAAAAAAAACCTAAACTTTTTATTTAACTGCATAATTTAAGAGCTCAGGTCTTTTAGAAACATTAAATGTGATTCGTGCATTCAAGCCACTGTGTGTTTTTTGAAGTTTATTCAGGTCACCTGCATCATTAACTGCGAACAACTGTCAAGAAAATTTGGGTGCTAAATCAGTTTGGAACACAAAATTTTGACTGCTAAGACTCTTCAGAGCTGCTGAATACTTCACACTATTTTTTACTGTAGGATATTACCTTAAACCTCAAGTTGCCTGTTTCTCCGATATGTCAGGCTTTAAATGATACAGCCACATTTAGCAACAAACCGGCTAGGAAAAGCAGCTCTTAAGACTTTCATGATTTTTTTAAGAATCTTTAATTAATTCTTAATTCTTTAACAATTTTAAGAATCTTTTTTTAAGAATCACCTCTTTCCACAGACATTAGAAAATTGCTCAAATATCAATTTGATTTCTAGGGAAAGGCATTACTTCCAAGCTTCTCTTTCCACACAAGGACATATAAAAATTTGGATTCTGTAACAGGAGACTTTAATACAAATAAAGATTAAATTAAGTTTTGTTGAGGAGAAATGGGAGTGGAAGAAAATCACCCCATTCTGGGTGGTTCTATTACTTGCCTGGGTACAGTGGGCTGCCGCACTTCTTTGATTACAAAAGAGAAACGCAGTTCAGCAGATACCTACCTGCATGATTTCATCCTTGAGGATTCGATGGAAACTCAGCTGCCCTAGGTGATAAACAGGCTGCCATTCCTGCGCCTTCTTGGTTGCAACTAGCAAGTTGGAGATTTCTGGAAGGCAGGGAGAGAAAATAGTCTTCAAGACTTTTCAAAGATAACTGTATTCACCCTTCTCAGTCAATAACATTACTCTATACGCTCACCGCAAGGTAACCCCCCAAATGAATGAGGAGGAGAGAGAAAAGAAGAAACTTTGACTTAACTTCTGCTCAAGCAACTTGTGTCATTCAACAGAGAATTCACTAAAGCAGAGCTACCTACTTTATATTATATAAACCATGTTAATATTAGCCACACTGGGGCTGATATTAAGAAACTGAATAATATTTACTGCACAGAGAAATACAGGGGACTGAAAGAGGCAATACCTCTGCTGTACATGAAGTAAAATAACACACACTCCCTCCTGACAACAGGTACGTCTCCTTTCCAGTGTGCAGTAAGGGGTAGTCGGAGTCTCATTTCCTCTCTTTACCTCCTTGAAAATCTCTTGCACTATAGGAAACACTAACAGTCTGCTTCCAGAGCACTGGAATTAAACTGGGGAAGGAACAGAAGGAAAAGACTCAAAAGGCCAGTGCTTCCTCCCCACTGCTTCCCATCAGGGAGAAGCACAGTTAGATCCAAAAGTCCTGCACGTGAATTTTGTCTTCCTGTGTATGGCAGTAGGTGTTATTTATTACGATACAATGGTTTTAGATATCTGTGTGCATTTGGCCTTCCCCTTACCGCGAGCAGAACATGTGCGCTGGGGCTAAGCCATGATCTAGCACTCTGCAATCAGTAGTGAACTGTACACTGGAAAAACTGCTTTATTTCTGCATCCTCTAAACTTCTTTGTGAGTAACCAATAAAACAGACAGATTCAAAAAGAAAGAAAAAAAAAAACCCACAAAACAAAACAGGGAAGAGAGAGAACAGGGAACAGCACAGATAATGCGCTGGATCCCACTGTAACTAATTCCAATGAAAGGCTGAAGTGGGCAGTCAACTCCTTGACCTGTTCTATTTTATTCCAAATACAGCTGTCAAAAGGTAATCAAAACATCAAAACGTATCATCTCCCCATGCTCAAGACAATTACCAATGTTCTTCAAAGGGCTGATAAGCTCAGTGTCTATCTACAGAGTACTCTCCTCTAAAACCATCAGAACAAGCAGGTAATTAACGTAGCTCAGTTATTCCCCTTATTCTAACAGGAAACCATTATCTGATCGACACAATCACGTCACTGTGTTTCCTCTTTCATACAAAATTCAGCTGCAAGACACCTGTAGTTTATAGCAAACAATTTTTCTAAGTGTTGGCATTAACAGTTTAACAAATGCACGACTGTCCCAGCCCTCTCAAATCTGACCTCATGGATGGATTTACTGACTGCAAGGCTGCTCTGCTTGCTAACAGCTGCAGACCAAGCCTTCCCTGCTGCTTCATGAGAAGTAAGAGAGTAAACAACAGCTCATAATGAGAGCAAACAAGCTCCAAACCAAAGGTTGCCACACAGCCACTGCAGGCTGCAATCCTCCTTTGCTAGAGGAATGCAACGTGATGCACAGCAGCACTGCCTGGCATACGTGACTTGGTGGAGCAAAGGAAGAACCTTATATGGTCCCTGCTTCGCCGCAGCCTTTCAGCCCATGACTCTGAGTCAGCTGTGACATTTTCTTTTTAAACAAATCTAGAGTTCCACCTCTGCTGTGGATACTGCAGGGCCAGCTGTTTAGGTGCAAAAAGGGAAACCAGAACTTTTTCACTGTCATTCGAAAAGTCCACACAAACAAGGCTCATGGAGAAGCACCAGTCCCTGAGCACCCTGTGCTGAGCTTGTAACACTGAAAGGAAACCCCTAAAACCTTGTTCACAGTGCTTGTTTTGCTTTTTGACAAGATTCCTCCTCCACAGAGAAGCAAGAAATTTTAAATATAATTTTTTAAGTGACAGAAGAGCTTCACACAAGAATATAGAACAAACCGAAGACACTAAGAATGCCTCTCATTTCGGAAGTTTGTTTCCATTCAACAACAAATTCATTGCCTCTCTTAAAGGACAGACTACCTCTTGGTTTTGGTTGGCAGCACCTCTTCAGTGTAAAGCTTATGTTGTCTGTCCGAAGTATTTGTCCTTTCAGGTGATCCATCAGCTCTTTTAAGGATGAGAAAGACTTGTTCGAACCATGTAGGAAGTACCCGCCTTTCTTCACTTCAATCTGGAAGTTCTTGTACTGGACTGAATTATTTATCATCTGGTATTGGGGGGTGGTGGGGGGAAGAAAGCAAAATATAATCATTGAAGAATATTTGTAAAGCCATAAAAGCTCCACAAGCACCACTGAAATTACACATAGGACCATTTAATCACTTGCTCCTAAGCCAGGGTCCTCTAACTCCGACAAAGTAGAAAAAGGGCCTTAAAATTCCTGTAACCTTCAGTCCCAGGAAGGCATGTAACAACAGAGCGGAAGAAGAGCAACATAAAGATGCACTCATCTAACAAATCCAGATTATGGCTTCTGCGTTTTGCAGAGCCTGAGAGTATGCGGAAGTCCTGACTCTTCAGAAGGAGCTTTCTCTTCCCTTGGTCAAGAATTTCAGAATCTGGACCATGGTTTCAAAATCTCAACTTAAAAATAGCAAAACTCCCTTTCACAACCCAGATTGTTCAACAAGTGAAACAAGATTTCAGGCTGTTGTTCAGACCTTCCAGTTTCATTCAAAGGTACTGGGGAAGAATGACTGAACTTTTGTACTTAGCTGTCTCAGGTCCATGCCCTTTCAAGTTCTACCCTCTGCTCCTGCTTCCTCACCTTTACCATACTGCAGCTTCGCATCACCTCCCTCTTCCCTCTCTAAGCCTCGCAATGAGGTTGAATAATTTCCAAGACAAAATTAGTTTCTTGTTTCAATGCCTCAGTTGCCCTCTCTGTTAAAAGACAATGTTGATCATTTGGGTTTTTTGCAAATGTCTACAGAAGATGAACGAAATATCAATGCTAAGAGATTACTACTATTTCCAAGAGGGTTTTTTCCCATCATTTTGTTGTTTCTTGTTTCAAATGTCCCTTCTTCATCTCATCATTGATTCTATTAACTTTTTTTTCTAAGAGAAGGAAACAGTTTGTATGCCTTTACACTATTACTATTCTTGTGTGAACACTTTAACACATCTTCCCAAAATTAGCAAGTCAGCTGCAGACTTCCAACTGAGGTCAGTAAAATTCAAACTTCTGCGTAGTTGCTGCATTCTTCTTTTCTACTTCTAACTGGTTCTCTCACCTATTCCACCCGATTAGCTTTTATTTATCATTCACCTTTCACAGTATGTTCTACCAGCTAACAGTGTATACGTCCCCTTCTGTGGTGCTCTACACGTAAAGGCAGCTGTCTTCATGCACTATTCTTTTACAGTGTGTCAGCAGAAATACATTCATATAATTAAATCCACGTTTGAGAAACATTAGGCAAGTTGCAGTGACAAATTCTGTATGTCATTCTCACACCATATGAATCTAAAATGCTTAATTTCAATCATGTTCACACACAGTTTTATTTCAAGGAATGGAAGTGTTCTGGATGTAATGAATCATATTTGTAGACGTAGCATATTTGTAGAGATAGTACAAGGGTCTGGGGAAAATGCAGCTATGAGTACAACTATCCACTCTCTGCTGCATCAGCTATCAAACAAAGGGTGACTGCCCTAAAGAACATAAATATATCAACATGGATTACAGGGAGCCGCTAGCCTTTAGCTCATTATCAGATTACTGCTGGGAATGCCACACCTGACGTACCTCTGAGCCTTCAAAACAAGTCACTGTCATAAGAATGTGGTTGAAGTTCGTGCAGCTCCATCTAAAAACCTGCTTCATTCCCTTCCTGTCGCAGTTTGTTGATTGCGTATTCCGTGCTGAAAGAGTCAATGCACAAATGAGGAAAACCAACAAATGAGCAGTTGCATCCAAGATCTATTATTAGCTAATACACAGGAGAGTAATCCTATATGTGGAACAAAAACATCTAACAGCCACTTGGAAATATTTATATTATTATTAAAACATGATTTAATTGTGTGCCTTAGACATGCTCGCGTTCAGCTACACAGAGCAAGGGAAGAAAAATTTATTAAGCTCTTAGCATGCTTAATGGGGAAATTCCACATCCAAGACAGTGCGCACATAAGCTCTCCGTTTTCTATATATTGCCTCTTCAAACATAAAAGGAACAGCCAAAAAGACAAGCAGAAGGGAAAATAATTGCTTTAGCTATTTAAAAAAACAAAGGCTTTGTTCTTCCATTCAATGACTCCCAGGGTCAGTGTAGATACAGCTGAAGTCTGTTAACCTAAAATATTCCCATCTGTTCAACTGACAAGGATCTTTATAACTATCAGTGAAGTAAGCCTCAAAATACTCCTATAGTGAGGAAACACTGACGTTACCGATGAGTAAGTTGATGTGGAGAGAATCAGTGATGTTTTTTCCATAAAATCATTAGAAAAATGAAGTTGTTCTACAACATTTTGTTAACTAACAACATTCCAAATGTCAGGTTTCCTCAACAGATTCAATATGCAGTAGTATTAGAGGACTGATTATTCAAGCGGAAGAATAAAAATCAAACATTTTACTAACCAAATGGGTCCATGGCATCCATTTTTTATGTTGTGTTCAATCAGTGGGGGAGCCACATCTGTGCAGAGGTAATGGTGGGCATCTGCTGTAAGTCTGAAGTACCCATCTATCAACGATGCAAATGACAGGGCCTCATCATGTGAGGACAGTTTTAATTCCTACAACAAACAGGTATTTTAGTAAAGAATTCTTAGAGTTCTGTTAAAACATTTCAGGGGCATTTTAATATACAGCAATTTTTACATAGAGCGGCTAAAAAATTGTCCAGAGACCTATGACAGAAAGCCATACATATTTAGGGAGCCAACACCGACCATTCTCTATCCTCCCCACTCACTACTGGCTAGAAACTTTCATTCTCCAGCATGACACATGCTGTAATCCTACATGAGATCTGTAAGTCAAACGCTTGTGCTAGTCTTTGTGAAACATCACAAGTTCAGGACTGGGGCAGTCACGTTGGACTTAAAGCCAAGGGCACTCCAGCAGCTCCTTTCCAAATTCTAACAGCAGCTGGCAGCCCATAGCAAGAAGAATCACTTAGGACACTAAAACTGGGTATCTACAGACTGACCCTCCTCTCCTTCCCTCCCAGGTCCTCTCTGCATTTGTCTCCTCTCTGCCATCCTTGCTGAGCTCCTCTTTCTTTTGGCTATCCAGGCTGTCCAGAGGACAGCCATGGGCTGAGAAGCGTAGCAAGGAGGCCAACAGGCACCAGTGGTATGCAGGGATAAATGTAGAGAAACAACTGCGCTCACCAACTTGCTGCTCTTCTAACTAGCACTTTTGCATCTGTACAGTGTTGAGGACAGCATATTTAACTGTTATTTAGGAGTCTCATTAGAAAATGTTCCTCAAGGAGGTTGTCACCTGTCACCCAACAACACTGTCCCTGGAAGCGTTCAAGGACAGGCTGGATGGGGCTGTGAGCAACCTGGTCTGGTGGAAGCTGTCCCTGCCCATGGCAGGGAGCACAGAACTAAACGGTCTTTAAGGTCCCTTTCCAACCAAACCAATTCTGTGATTCTATAACTGCGTCACTACAGCTTCCCATGTGAGGGAAACCCATCCAAGGTTTGGTTCTTACCATCCTTTTGTTATCCTGCTTGTTAATGCTAACTGTAGACTCCTTGATGACAATGTGGGTGATTTCAGGAAAATAGGAAAAATTGTTCCATGAGTCTCGAATTTTGTGTTTTTCTTCATCCTTTTTGGTTTTGCCTTCAGATTTTTTCTTCTTCTCTTTCTCTGTCTGTACCGACTGCAAATATATTTTGGATAAAAGCATACTAATAAAAACATATTTTTTTTTTAGCACAGTGTTTTCACTTTAAACCAAAAATTCATGATAAATTAATCTTCCACAGTTATTTAATTCTTGAATGCTTTTTGCACTGAATTATCAATTCCTTTACATGCTCAGTGTATCTGTATTGCAAGGATATACTTCTATCAAGAATTGTCCATGAGGCAGTTTTCATGAGGCTGAAAGCAAGCAGTCGTTAGCTAGGCGACTCACCTCTCTCTTGGTATGCTAGGAATAATTTTAGTAGCAGTACAGGCTGAAAGGGTTCCACTGAAATTTCTAAATTTTGTACTTGAAATACTCTCTTGGAGCTCAGCTCAAAAGCAACAGCTACATTCCTCTCACACTGCATGCCTAAACTGCCGACAGCAGATGAAATTCTGCATGCAGATCACAATGAAGCTGAGCATCTTACAGGTCAAAAATTACTGAAAATTATCAGTAACTACTTATTTTAAAAAGATAAATGTTCAGGCTGAGCAAAGCTTCCTGCTAGTCACAGAAAGGTTCTCACTGAGATGAAAGTCTTTGGTTTAGGCATTTAAATAAATGTAATCTATAAATCAGCAGAAACAGGAGCCTTACAAGAAACAGACTGCACTACTTGCAAGCTTTTCTACTCAAGTATCAGTTCTTCCTTCCCTCCCCCCCCCATTAATATTATCATTTAAAACAGAAATTCTCCATCAGAGATAGAGATAGTTAGGTTACATCTAAATGGAGTGAAGCACAATGCTTTCTATGTTACAGAAGATAGCTATCAGTAGGGTTCTCATCACTGTGGGGAACTGAGACAAGCAAAAAGAGGTCTATTTGTTCAAGTATTATATGTGGAGAAAAACCGTAGAATACGCCATAATCCCTTCAAACCTAGAGAATATTTAATATTTATGTACACCAAGTACAAAAGAGGTTAAGCAAACTGACCTCAACTAGCAGCACTGAAACATGGAACAACATATAAAGTATCACTGACGTGAGAAAGCTTAGCTTTAATGTCACTATATTTTAATTTATTCATGAAAAGTCTATGAGTATGAGCAAACACGGCACCTCGGGTGCCACATACAGAAAAAGCATGAACAGATTTTGACATCAAGACAGAGCACCAAACCGTAAGGGCCTCCACAGACTTTAATCTTTCAAGACTGGTGTCTGGTCTGGCAGATATAGCAGTGTCTTTTAATTTTCCTGGTAAACAGCTTGCCCACAGAGGTTGTGCAGTGTCCATCCTTGGAAGTTTTCAAGACTAGAATGGATAAAGCCCTGGTCTGATCTCAAAGCTAAGCCTGAACAGGGGGTTAGACTAGACACCTCCTGAGTTCCCTTCCAACCTGCATAATCCTATAATCCTACGAAAGAAGTCCTGAAAAAGCTGATCTGCAGTGTCTGAAGATCATGATTGTTTTTGAACAGTTGTTATGTCGCCAAAAACAGTCCTCTAATTCCCATTTATCATGGAATACTTACATTTGGCTTGAGCCTCCACTGAATTCCATTGTTTCCTGTTACGATGACCTCATATAGTGGGAGAATCTCATTGTCTCCACAGTTAAATCTATTTATTTCATTCTCAGATGAAATCAGCAAAAATGAAGTCTCGAAAATTTCTGCTCCGTAATGTTTAGTCAAGGTCTCCATTGTTGATAAGTATTTAACTTTCAGATCACGTGGAGACACACTACTGTCGCAAATGGTTTTGTTGTTAAACTCTTTAAGGAAATGTTTGAAAACGTTATTTATCCGAATCCTGGTCAAGAAATTCCTCTGCCTGATAGTCTTGTTCAAAGTTTCAGGAATATAATGCTTGTAACTAGAAGGAAAAACAATGCTATGAGTTAATACTGTTGTCTCCTAAACTTTTAACTCTTTAAAATGTACAATTGCCTTACTTTGAAAGCTACAGAGAACAAGACGCAGTAAACCACTGTGCAGTTGGTACTGTAGCAGTGGTTTACAGCATTAATAGCCAACAGGAACTCACATAACCACCTTATCCGAAAGCTTTTTAGTCAAATGGATACAGCACACTCAAATCAATAACACAATTTATTCTAACAGTTTTCTCAGTAGGTTGCCACTTAACAACACTGCCATTTCTGAACCTACTAACCCAGAACACTGAATTTACAGCAAGTCAATGGGTACCCAACGCATCAGTATGCTGGGTGCAGTAGCTGCGTAGATTTCAAATACTCTCCAGACGAGAAAAAAAATCAGGTTTTCTAATACATATCCCTATTGACAAGATTAGGAAGACCCACTTAGCAATAGTAGTGTTGGATAACTCCTGTACAGTCAAGACCCTGGAAAGTAAAACGCTTAAAATCCCTTCTGGAAGAGAAGCACAGCAGACCCAATAGTGACAAAGAGGTTATCCCAGCTCACCTGATATCTTTGGGAAGCTCCGGAAGCTTCACATTTTTCTTGATGGCATAGTGAGAGATTGCAAGGACAGCCATCCCCAGACATTCATTTTCAATTTCATGAACCTCTTGATCATTTTTAGGATCACGGATTGGTGCCAGGCCTTTCACCAAGTCATACTGACCCTTAACAGGAAGCAAAAAAAACCCCCGAAGGTAGCTGATTTGGTATTTGTCATAGTTTATCTACGAGCAAGCAATATGTCACAAGATCACAGGCTCTCCTTGAGCAAGGAGAGTCACCCAAAACTGAAAGCGAGGACAGGAAGGGGTAGGAGAAGAAGGGAAGAGCTGTGCAACAGATGCAGTCTTCTCTCAGACCAGTGAAACAGAAACACAGGCAAGCACCAGTCACCCCACAAACTCTGCCTATTTGAGAAGAAACACCAACATTTATGCCTGACAGAAGTCTTTTAAAATGATAGTTTGTGGAACAGATGGAATCGCCACGTGGTTTGTGACAGCACATCCATCCCACGTACAGTCCACAGCATTGTGGCTTTCACCAAGAACATGTCTAGACAGCCAGGTAGAACACCTGCACTGCTCAGACACTTCCAAATCCCCTGTCCCCTTCTTTCGTACATTAGTCCACCAAAAATTCACTTTTTTTGTAATTAACTGAAGAAAGCACCACCTCTGTCACCTTCTAGCACAATCATGATTATTTTTTTTCTGGTATGCAATGAATACGTTGCATCTCTGCTTTATCTCTGCCCTTCACCTGGTGTCTCTATGAACCTCATACACTTGGTCTCTAAGCCACATCTCAAAGCCAACACTGCAAACTCTGTGGCAGCCCTCTTGCTCTGGGACACTCTGAAAAACACTTGGTTACCAAAGAGCAAAGATGTTTCTGTTGCCTTATACTAGCATTAGTGTTTTTCTGTTTGGCCTTTTTTCCAAATGTTATTACCCAAAAGTAAAAATCTGCTTCATGCACTATTGTCTGACAATATCCATTAGGGTCTCTACTCATTCTGCAACTTAAAAAGTGTTTTCATTCTTTTTGCTGGCACTCAGGAAAAGGCGGGGGGGGGGGTGTGTGTGAGGGACAAAACCCACTTTTGCACCATGTTTTCAAACAGTGATTTTGCGAAGTTGCACACATGTACACAGCAATGTTCACAGAAAACAAGGCCTAAGTATAGCTTGATTACATAGAAAAGAGTATTCGTTTCTTTATTAATTTAGAATGCAAGTGGTACCATTAAAATGCACACATGGCTGTAGCTAACTTGGCATTTTTTTTCACTGTGGTTTCACAACAAAACAAGGATTCACTGGAGCAGCTTCACGCTATCTCTTTTTCTGAAGGTCACAACCATACTGCAAAGCCTGAAAATTCAGCAGTAATTATACTCAGAATTAACAGTTAACAAGTTCTTCTCCAGTGCATTTAATTTGCTCATTTCACAAGCCTTCATCAACTTCAATCTTCCCATTTCTTTGGTGCAACCAGACAGCTTCTGGTTTGCAAAATCATTTGTGTGTATACAAGCTTTCTTGCACAAGAGCACAAGCTTTCTGAAACAGGGACTCCGCTTGCTTGCCACGTCCAGCGTGCTGCATGTACTGCCAACAAGTGGGAGGCACAATGGAAGGAAAGAAAAACTGCATGTAAGCAGGCTGTGTGACAGTGGCAGTATCAGCCAACGTTTTAACACCACACAGTAAAAAAAGTGTCATTCAAAGGACACCATACTGTCAGTTCTAATACTGCTACTGCTCCTCTATAGGACTAAAGATGTCACAATTACGTGCAAATGTTTTGCAAAAGAAAAGGTGATAGCATTTATATTGAAAAATAGTATTAAAAGAAAGTATGCTATAAAAATATAGCCTTTTTGGCCTGTGAGATAGACAGTTTCTGTACATGTTCTGCGTATAGGTAGATCGTTCTTCATGTAGCAAATTCTCTTCTCTCCACCACACAGAAGTACGAAGAAAACACTTACCAATACTAAGGTTACATTTACTTTAGAAGTTTGAAAATAGGTCTTTAAAGCAGTTTCTACTGGATCAACGAGTTTTTGCGTGACTACAATGGCAGAGATACTTGCAAGCAACCTCCTACCTGTGCAAAGATGTATTCTAATGAGCTTGCATCAAGTATAGGGGTTCCTTCTGGTGCCAGCTTCTTCTCGTAAGAGTTCTTTGCCTTCCTTGGGGAATGCCTCCACACTGAGGGTTCGTTTTCACTAGTCCCATGCCAGTTTGTAAAGTAGAATCTTGCAAGAAAAGAGGAATAAACTTTTAAAACTTTTGAGGAAATCCTCCGTTTACATTAGATATGTATTTCAGACTTTCAAAAGAAAACCAGTTAAAAGTCAAAATCGATCAATCTTCTGCCCTGAGGTTGCAACTGAAGTGGTCCACTGCTGAAACCGCAGGCCTGGCCTGACAAACTGGGGAAAAATGGTGTATTAGTCAAAGGTCTTCAGCATTTCCACTCAACAGTATCTCACTCTTAACCCACGATACCACACTTGATTGCCTGTCACGTCCCTGCACAGTCCACCGAACAAGAAGTTGTCACTCAGATGACAATTACGTTTCCATCACCTCTGACATTGCTTGAGCAGTGTAAGAGAGTGTAATGCTTCTACTGTGCAATGGCTGGCATGTGCATTTTCCGATAAAATGGCCTCATCTAAAACGGCTAACAAATTCAGTCCTCCTTCTCTATAGGCACTGAAGCAACGCGCAGGGAGTCAGATGGAGCTGGTGAAAAAGGCATTAATTAAAATCATCTGGTTTTAAAGGGACACAGTCAATCTTCTGTGTATATTGCAAACAAGCTTTTTACACTTATCTGTACACAAGCCTATTTAATTGAAAACCTGCTAAAGGAGGTGATATCTGCTGAAAATACCTGAAATTTTGGAGTTCAAGCCTCTGTTAGCACCTTTTGAGAAATCTTTGCCTAAATTATTCCAGAAATTTGAGTTTATCTGGGTTCTAGTAACATTTTAAAACAAGTAAAGTTTAGTTAAATCTGGTTTGAATCAATGCGCCTTTTGCAAAGGTTCACGCCTTGCACATGATTATGAACTACTTACAATTAACAGGTTACAGCAGAGCAGATTTACCCAACAGTTAAGTAGCAATGTATTCTGGAAGAATCTGGCATTCTAATTCCAGAGGAGCATTCAGCACTAGCAAGAGCAACCATGCAGAATTACTGCAGAGTGTGTGTGTGTGTGTATATTTATAACTGCTTTGATACAAAGGGAGGTGTGAAATCAATGCTTAGAAACTTTATGGTGCAGGACAACCTGCATGCAAACGTACGTGTTTTCAAATATGTGACTATCTTTGTGATTTGTCTCTGACCAGAATGGGAGTTCATGGATTAAGTCCCAATTCTGCAGCGGTCAAGGCTGGTGTGTATCAGGCTCAGCGCAGAGTCAGGATCTCAAAGCGCAACATGAAATTAGTACTTTTAGTTCAGCACCATGTCTTTTAATCACACGTGTTCTCTGCCCAGTAAGTTGACCATTCAAGTGAAGAATTATGTACCAAATTACTCTTTAAGAGGTGAGACTTTCTGTACCGTGTTTCTGTCCATCCTTTTTTGCTAAGTCTTCTAAGTCCCCCAAAAGCATCTATCTGTAGTATGAGTAGGAACACCAACACACAACTATGCCAAAAACTCCTGACAAGTACTGTAAGATTCTGCAGAACTCCTTTTATTGACGCATAAAAAGCAGAGCAAAGCAAATCCTTCTGCCTCCAGGAAATTACTTTGTTTCTGTATGCTCTTTTATAAGATGAGTGATAATTAATAACTCCAGTTCTTTTGGTATTTCCTGAAAATAATTATGGGCAAGGTATTATGTATTGTTTGTAACTGAGAGAAGAATTTGCTGCTTTCCCTATTGAACTGTACTGATTAAGACAACACTTGTAAGTCACAATAAAAATTACAGTCCCATTGTTTGGGGAACCACATAAAGAAGGAGAGTGTCTGTCTTGAAGAGACCGATGGACCTGTGATAAGGCGGAAACAGATTACTATTCCATTTCCACAAACAGAAAGAGGAGCACAAGCTTTCCAATTCAGAAGTCCTGCAAACGAGCTGGAAAGGAGACGGCACGCTCCTCAGTTTCAGGAGCATGACCCACCCCTCCTTTAGCCCTGGGCAGGCACCTGCAGCATGGGTGAGAGCCAGCAGTGGGGATTTAGGGAGTCAGACGGAGGAGGTTCAGCCTTGGGAAGAAGCAGTTTTGCATTTCACCCATTCAGTCTGGCCAAGGAGTGGCGGAAATGCTGGAGGGGGACTTGCTGTTCTCTTTCACCTACAGCAGCTCTGATAGTCCTTCTTTCCCAAGTTTCCAGAAACATGTATATTGAACATGTGTATCTTCTCCACGCCAAGAATCGCTGCTACATCTGGCTTAAACACAATCCAGCTATGGAACAGTTAAACTCCTCCTCCATCAGCTGGTGTGCTAATCAGTCCAGGATATTACAAAATACTGTGGTTTCTTATGTTGTAGACTTGTAAACTTGAGGCAAGTGTAAGAAATACAGGTGTGGTTAAAGTTTCTAGTGAAAAGCAAGTCCTTTAAAAATATTACCAAAACTATAGCAGCTGGCACAGATTTGATGGGGAGAGGAAGAGGATGGGAAGTCCACACAATCAGAAACCAAATCTAAAGCTTTCAGCAGTGGGAGAAAAATCAAACATCTAAAAGCATTTGAAACTACTCAGTCACATACCTTCATTTTACATATATATAATTTCAATAGGACATGACTAAATCAAATCTATCAACATAATGAAATTTCAGAAATGAATGTGGACAAATATGTTGTCCACATAAAAATTATTTAGTCTCTAAACGATTATATACAGCCTAATACACTGCACTATTAAATAAGCCCAGACCTTTTTACTTTTTCAAGAAGAATTCTGCCTCTTGCGGAGCTCAGAATAAACAATATTTATTTAGAGAACAGCTTCACAATCCTATGTTGCTCACAATTTTTCAGTGCTCTGCCCCGCTCTCAGTTCAGATGTCCAAGCCAAGACACACAACAGATCAGCAACGAAAGAAAGGAAAATACCACTTCACCAACACACTGCAGTATTCCTAGGGGAATGGGAATCTTTAGATTTTAGTGTTTAAATCATATAGGCTCTTCTAAAATGCATGTGAAATAATTTTAAATACATATTGCTGACTCAAAGTTTGCCAACTTGCATGCATGGGAGTACATCTGACAAAAGAGATGTCCCTGCCAAACTTCAAATCCCAACTCCAAAGCTCAAAAAAAAAAAACCACCAGAAATTTTAAATACAGAAAGTAGGACATTTTCCATAGCTTCCCTCTATAAAATCATAGAACAGAAAAGTTTCCAAAAAATAAAGTTTAACATAAATTAATTTTGCCCATATACCTAAAATTTGATAGTTACCAACAGTTGAAGCTGATTTATAAGAGGGAGCTGTTCAAGCCGTTTTAAAGAAGGTGGTGTTGCCCACCATTCAGATAAGATGCAGTAGAAATGAAAGAGTAACATGAGAGAGCTCTTATCATTTGCCCAAAGCAGAAACATATAAACACCAAACACAGCGGAAACTATTTTTTAAGAACTGAATTAAAAACAGCATCATTAATTCTAATTGGAGGATTAAATTCCCACAACTACACCTGCTTTAACTGAGAAAATCAGACCACATCAAAGAATTTCAGTATCAGGGGACAATGCCCCAGACTCACATTATACGAAGAAATTTTTTTATTATCCAGTATATGGTTAATCTGACTGATCTCTTAAAGCAAGAAAGGGCACTTAATGCTCTGTAAGAGGCCGTTAGAGTCCTCAGAGCTTCTTTTAGAGAGTCACTCAATTCCATTATTGTGTGGTGTATCGTATTGTATCTGCCAAACTTAATCCCAACTGTTTAAATGTGAGATTAGCCAAGGTCAACTCATTAATACCACTAACAGATTGCGTTAAAGAAAAAAGAAAAGACTACAATACCTTCTTCCTCTTCTAAAAATGGGTATTGGTATAATTACTTGTAAATCAAAGATCTTTCTGTTGACTGTCGCTATTTTTTTTCCTCATAATAGTTCACCCAACAACAATAACAACTTCAGTCTGGCACAAATGTAATCAGAATCGAAACATCTTACAGTTTAAAGATCATATTTTCAAAGCTCTCTCTTGGTATCTGCACAAAGTGGTTGTTATTCTCTAACAAGCCTAGAAAATGGTATAAACCTCAGGTGCTGCATCCAAACATGCCAGTTCTCCCATTAGCACATACAAGTGATAGTCATGTTGTCTAACTAGAGATTATCAGGAAAAAAACATTAAGATGCACACAGCTATATTACTACTTGAAGTTTTTTCTCTATAGCCCAAACTGACCATGTATGCGAGTATTACATTTTAACACAAAGAGGCAATATTGCGTAGCAGCTTATTTTCTTACAGATGTACCTTGAAGAATCGACAAAAATGATCTGTGGACTTGCTTTAGGCAGGCGGGTCAAGTTTCTAGACTAATTATTCCTGGAAGCAAAGTTTATTCCATATATTTTTCTCCTACATCATACAGGTAAAGCTCATATTGATGCAAGAAGTAGTTAGAACAAAAATTTCAAAAAAAGAAGGCAGTATAACGTGCAGAATTAGATTTCTATCAAATCCTAAAAGGACAATACCTTTCCTTTAGCTAGAGTATGTGAGAGTGCTCAAGAGTTGTCAGCATTACTGCTTTCACGTTCCAGTGGATGAGGGCTGGTGTACCCAGTCAGCCCCAGAAATCTCTACAGGCTATGTCCTATCTTTTAAGAACGCCACCTGAAGTTCAGCCTGATGGTACATGTCAGATAAAGAACCTGGGAACAATGGTTTCTATTTTCCGATGCTTTCTCCTGTCTACTGCATGCCACCCACAGTTAGGCCACACAGATTCCACTACAGTCCTAGAGGAGAATTTCAAAAAGCAATAGCATGTTTCTTTTTCCTTTCAAGTTAACAGTAAAATTCCCACTGACTTCAGTAGGAGTACAGCTCACTCTGAACACTTCAAATGGAAACGGAAACATGCAAAATACTGACATAATCAAACAACATTTTTGAGCCCTTTTTTTCAACTTAGCTTTTAGCTAGTTCAGTCACCTACAGCTTTGCGGATACGAGTTCCTGTGGTTTTTCGACTTCTGGGGCTTTTTTTCAAGGTTATATAGCAAAGATGAAAAAGAAAGAAATCAGGAGACATTTTAAGCTTTTACTGTTAATCGCTTATCTATGCTGTGAAAAGCAAGCTGCTTCTTTTGGTTTTGTTTTCCTGCTTCTTCAGTGAGTTCAGTAGTAAGAGTTAGAGCATCCACATACGGTTAAGGAATAATTTTTCAGATGTTTTGCACTTACCTCATTCGATAATGGAGCCGGTGTGATGTTTTTTCATCTATCTTAAAGACCTGGTTTGGTGCATACCAGAGTCTCTTGTTTTCATCATACAGTGCAAAGAGATTATGGCACAGAGGAGATATAGCTGTCAGAGAAAAGTACACAAATGTATGAATCCAAAGGCTACGATACCTATGCCCGCCCCCAAAATACAAAAGCATAAAGCAAGTATCTGATCTTGCAAAACAGACCATAAAAAGAAACTGATACTAGGATTAGTTTAAAACAAACATCAGAAAGTTATGGTTGATGTGGAACTGCAAACGGCACACTGGTTCACTCCGTCGGTTTTATCCTGTATTAAACAGCATATCATTTCATCTGCTTCTAACATCACACTTATTCTGAAATCCTGACTTTGCCAAAGGTCTGAACTTAAAAGGAAATTACTCACAAATCTTCACTTTTTCCAGATCACAGAAATGGGTGTTTTAACAAAACCACTTGGCAATACCACAACTTTGCTCTCAGTTTTATTTTATTAATAAATTTTACCCCCAGAGTTGAAAGAGAAGGTCTTAGTGAAACGATGAAAATCCTCTTCTCATTAGCAAACAGGCAGAAAGCATAACGTGTCATTTTTCCATCGTTTGCTAATTCAACAGAGGGTTTTCCAACAAAGGACAGACTTTGACTTGTATGTCTAGGCTGACCTGCTTTAACCTTTGCATTTGCATCATCCCAGAGAAAAACAGGCTATGATATGTTTGCAGGGCTACGGTTTTTTGAATTCCTTGCTTCAGTTTCCTGCTCAATAGGAGGCAGTACCTTTTTGCAAAAACCCCGGTCAGGCAAGCAGCTCTGTGGCAGACAGCACTGTCAGACAGACACTTAGGCTTATGCCAAACTGGGCCAACTGCAGAGCACTTTGTTGGGGTCCTGCACAATTCAGTGAAACCATTTCTATTGTGAATTGGGGAGAGAGAGCAGAAGGGAAGAAGAGAAGCCAAGGAAATAAAAAACGAACAGCCTAATTGCAAAGTTCTAGGAAAGTGGGATTGGGCAGCCACTGTCTCCTGCAGGACAACAAGCAGTACGTAGGTGCCATCAATGGTTTAATGTTCAAGTTGTGATTTACAGCAGAGACCAGCATCACAGGCCTGCCCAAACGGGTAAGACTTTTGTACTTCACTATCATGTGCTGTGGTCTTCGTGAAAAGCGAGAGAAGGCAGAAAGACGTCCCTTTAAGGAAAGTTCACTTTAAGCCATTTCTTCAAAGGTTTTAAACTTCCAACAGAAATTACTGGGAGCAGTTGACAGTATGTGGGTTCACACCCATACAAACAGCAGCAGTTCACAGCTCTTACATGCTGACATAAATAGGTGTGTTTTAAGTACTCCTTATTTTCACTAAAACTATTCAAAAACAACATGAGTGCTTATTTGATGAGGTTTGTCCTTCAGATTCCCACCATTCCCACCTTTCCAAGGAAGCAGGCAAACGAACCGAAGGGTATTCAATATTACAAGAATCAAGATGACATGGCAAAAGAAAGCATTTTAAAGCTGCAGGAACACTTATGCCCAGTTTGCCTGTTTATACAGCCAGATTCACCACTCCCATATCAACTGAGTAACATCTAGTGTTCCATGAAGCCTAAGGAACACAAAATTGGGATCAGGGTAGGAAAGAACCTTAGAATTGTAAACATAGAAGAACACTGGCTCATGAGGCTCAAACATAGATTAAATCCACTAATTCCAGCAGAATTACATACGAAGTAAAACCAGCTTTGTGTTAACTTATTTGCATATGCTGTCTTCACTTCTCTTAAAAGAAACCTAATCATCCCACCCAAATTAAAAAATCAGTACCTGTATCTGCCAGGAACCAGGGTGGGAGATCATCACTTTATATGAATCTCAAGACAATCTCCCACCACTTCTTCCACTCCAAGCAGTTTAAGAACTGCCCAAACAGACCCTTGGCAAAAGTTTCCATCCTAGACTATATACCATGCATGTTTCTTCTACAAACATGGACTTACATGCAGAGACGGATGCATCACCTTTGATATTGTCAGGCCTTGCCACTGAGAATTTATATAAAATCCATATACTCACAACACCTCTTGGCAGCTTCAATGCACAGCTCCTCCGAGGTAAACTCGCCACTAGTGTAACAAATGGGATTTTTATCTTGCAGGTAGAAGAGTATTTCTAAACCCTGATGCTGTGCTTCCAGGTTTACTTCACTCTTCTTTGTGCTCCTCATTTTTGCACAGAAAGCCATGGCTTTGCAATCTTCTTTTACGTTTAGATACTGAAAGTGGAGGAGAAATAATTAAGGAAAATGTGAAGGAGAGTTTGAATCTTTGTCACAACACAAATCCATCATTTAATGAGGCTACTGCATACTATGATGGGCTAGGCCCAGCCATTTCTCAGAGTCTTTACATTGGGAACCTGATTATTCAAAATCAGGACTTTTCACAAATGAGGGGAAAAGTGAAAAAAGAAATGTCAACGATTATTCTGTTGCTCGTAACTGTGTTCCAAAGAATTCCCTTCTGTTCTGGTTGTTTCACAACTATTCTAGAAGGTTTCTCTTCTTACTGTAAAGCAGGAATAACTTTCACAGGAATAACTGGCTGAGAAAACAATACTTGAGGCTGGGTAATATAAACAGTACAATTTATATTTCCTTTTAAAAAAAAGATAGTTTCTATTTTTACAATCTCTTTAACAGCTAAGTATTTCTGACAGCTTTTTCCCCTCTCACCCTTTGTTTTTTAAACTCCCGATACTTAGTGTGTCATGGTGAAATGAGCTTTATTGGAGAGTTATTTTTTATTATTACTACTCTCTCTCCCCAGAAGGAAAGAGCAGCACTAAGTATGTTTAATCCAATAGCTTTTAGACTGCCAAGAATGCATACAAGACAGCTCTGACTCAAAAGAAAATGCGTGTTACATTTTATACTCAGTGCTCAAATAGAAAGAGCGGAAAGGAAATAGATGAACACACACTCCGGGTATCACGAGGTCTGTGTTCCATGTTTTACTAAGCTTTAGCTGAATTAATAACAAAAGCTCAAACCACCAATTCTATAGCTTATGAACTGAATCCTCCCACCGAAAACCAAACAAACCAACCCAAATCTCAAAAGTCAACACACCTGCATTTATGTGACTGTCTGATCCTCGACGCAACTGAAACAGATTATCTTCACACCCTCCAAGAGCAACTTGACTCTGGCTGGAAAAAAAAAAAAAAAAAAAAAAGAAAAAATTGTTAGGAATGGCTTTGTACAGTTTGAGGCACAAAATATATAATGGTCAGGCTGATAAAATGCCACTTGCAATCCAAGGGAATCTTTCCATTAACATAACTGAGATTGGTTTGCAAAACTACTCCCACCTAAAGTTAGAGGTTATCCTTATCACCTGAAGCAGACCGGGAAAATATCAATACCACCTTTTTTTAATGGCAGGCATGACAGTGTCTCTATTTAAAGTACTGTCTGATACCAGGGCTGTAAAATCAACAAGATGCTACAGGAGTACTTAAGAAGCAGGCAGTGAAAGAGTGAGCATTGGTAAGACATCTCCCTAGTCCCAGTCCTTCGCAGTAGAGCGTGGAGCATCAGTGAAAGAGCTCGCATGCTTGAAAGGCATGGGTGTACGTTTCTTCCAAAGGTGGAAGGACAGGCTGGTCCTCTCCCACTGGCATGGGAATAAGCCAGACGGGGAAGGAGTCTGGACTTGTTCAAGAGAAGAAGGATGTGGGACTCCGTTCTGTGTCTCCAGAGTAACTCCTGTGCTCTGGCACTGGTGCCGCATCACTGTTCATCAGTCACGGCTCCGTGCTCTCAAGGGGAAACCATCTCACTTGCATTTCCTGGGGTAGTCACTAATTAAGTGCAATAGTAAACTAAATGTGACAAAATGTGTCTAAACTAAACATGACAGTTCTGCTGGTTTGGTAAACAACGTCACTCACCACTCATCTGAGGCTGAAAGACTCCTCCATTTGTACTCTCCATCTCTCCTTTTTTTTTTTCTTCTCCCCTATCTCTGCCAAAACGTACTTGAGCTAAATGTGTATTGTTTTTGCTGCAACACCATTAGACCTTAATCTGATATAGCAGACTTTAATAAATACTGCTTTATAAGCCTTAGGCTTAGTCTGGAGAAAGTCCAACACTGCTGTACAAGCTTCCCTTCTGCTTGGAAAGTGCCCAGCAAACATGATACTATCACAGAAAAAATAACATTTAACAGCACAGCACACATTTAAAATTAAATTGCATATTCCTTCCATTTGTGCCACTTTAATGTTAATTTGAGTTTCCAGGCACATTCCCTCAGCAATAACATGGGGAAGAAGTAATTGAGAGCATGATTGCTGGAATATGCAGGCAAGCCAGTAATTATTTTTTGTGCAGCACCATAAAAATTAAATGCAAAAGGTTAAAGATATTAGCTTTAATCGAATTGAAAACACTCCCTTTCAAATGATGTATCTTATAACTGGAACTCAATATATTTTAATGTCTTTGTGGGCATAATATTAAAAAGATTGTCCAGACGTCTTAAAATGTGAAGGGAAATATAAAAACCATTGCCTTCTTGCAGATTCATAAATCAAAATTGTTGCTTTTCAACATAGCATTCTTTGGTTTTGCCTAATAGCTCGTACTCTTATTTCTAATCATGGCAGCAATTCCCAGAATACAAAAAAAAAAACCCCAACATCAAAACCTTAAATGCTGCTTCACTTACAATACGCTTTGGGGTATGAACCAAACCAACCAACATCCAATCTCTAATTCACCATTTACTAATGAGTTTTCCAGATATTCCCATGCTCATTGTCAGGAATTCACCTTTTAAAAATGCAACTTAATCTTCCACAAAATCTCCTTTGAACAAGACAAATTCTTGCTCTGTCTTGGCAGTAGCATCTCTCCCCAGTCCTACACAGTATTACTATGGTACGTACAGGTCACAGCCCGCGGTGCCAGGCAGGACAGCGTTACGGCAGCCCTGCCTACGCACACGCACAGGCAGCCGTGCGACTGTCCCCCGTGCAAGGCTCACCCCAGCCCCGTGTGCGTGACTCAGAGCTCCCCACGGCCATTACGTTCAGTCTCTTGCAATCTCAGGCATCGCATTACACAGCCCTCATGCTTCATCTCAGAAATCTGGAGGGGATTTTTATCCTTTCCCCACTTAAATAGTTTCAGAGCCATTGTTTTTTGTGTACCTTCTGCAGATCATGTCCCTCTCTCGTGAGTGTTTCCTTGATGAACTTACAGATATCGGCTGTATCCTTTCTCAGACTGCATTTTGCTTGGCTTGCACCACGCTCCAGTGGTCTCTTCCTGCACAACAAGCTCCACTTTCCCCTCCTCTTTCCTGCAGCCCTTCCCAAGACTTAACCCATCCTCCTCGAGCAGCCCTACTCCAGGGGACGCGCCGCAGGACAACAGGGATGCACTCAGTCTCTGCTGGGAGAGGTCTGACTGACAGGACAGCGTTTGCTTTTTTCAGAGCATATTTTCTCTTCATCTGATTTCTGTTTCTCATGGTTGAAACAGGTTTTTGTGATGCACGCTGCAAAATATTTAGGGGAAGGTAGGACAGCTCTTCTCAAGATACCACTTGGTAACTCCGCACCTTGAAAGCCAGTGCATTATAGCCTTCTGAGCACTCTCCAAAGCAAAAGGTTTCTCCAGTCATTTAAAATGTTGACCTATGTATACACACATACCTGCCACCTTCACGAAACTCTGTATTTCAGTTGCAGAGTAACTCAGCTGGCTGGCGGGGTGAGCACATCCCTAGCCCGGTGCAGCACCAGCAGAGGGGGACAACGATTCATCCTTTGCGCAAGGGTTACAGCCACAAAATTAGTGATTTTGGGCGCACACGGGCACAAAACCAAAACCAGGGTTTGGTAAAAACTCAAGTTCCTGTCTAGGACTTGTCACGGCCAAGATCTCCTTACTAAAAGCAGACTGGTTCAAGCCCAATAGTCCCAGCATTTCTAAGGAAAAAACCCAAATGTAGAACGCTTTGTTAAATAACTCCCTTTAAACTTTTGTCTCAAAAATCAAGGAAAGAAAAGGCGGAGGCATAAATTAAATACTTTAGAAATTACTTGCAAATCCTCCTTGAACAAGAAGGAAGAAGTTAAGCAGTTGTTGGGGAAGGAGGAGCCCAGGAAGGCCAGCCTGGCTCCGAAGCCTCCTGTGAAGCTGCGACATCTGCACCTCACTCTGTCAAGAGTCCCCCTTGACAAAAATACCCCAAAACACGAAAAGAGCTTCTCTTGGATAAGGAAATAGAGGATAAAACTGTCAGCTGGCAGATACTTCAAGATGTCAGATACCAATGGAAAGTGGCTACAAGCTCCAATGGGCATTTTTAAGAAAATTTCTCACCTGAGTTCAAACAAGGCTGCAGATGCCACATAGCTTAGGCTCCCCATGCGAGCAGACACAAGGATTCGTTGGGTTTTTACCCCAACTCAGTTTTCTCACTCTCAGTGGGACACACTTAAATTTCTGCTGCAATTCCCAGAAGAGAGACACTGTGACATGGAGGAGATGCAAGGTGAGTCACCGTGCCTGCCAGGAGAAATGCCCTCAGCCGCCTGAACGTGCTGCCTGTCCCAGTTGGACCCCATGGACCCAGCACCCTTTGTTTTCCATTCATAAAACATCTTAACGGGCAAAGGGAAAACACAAAACCCACAGAGGTTTTGCGAAGAAACTCCCCAGCACACATCCATGCTTAACCTGAGGCAAACGTGCGCCCTGCGACCTGCCCAGATTTAAAATGCAAGTTTTGCTTCCTGCTCGTTTTGGGGAGTTCTGACAGGAAAAGGAGACTCCGGCCGGCGCTGCTGGCCCCCCGTGCCGGCCCTGCTACACCACCGCCCTTGTGCTGCCCACACTTCCACCATAAACAAAGATCATGGAAGCAAAATGCAAAGATGGAAGGTCTATTTCATGGGCAAAAGTCCCTAAAATGTGAGGAGAGGAAAATCCCAGATAAAATCCAACCAAACCAGAACTCCATTTGAAGGACTGTTTGCAAAGTCTTCCTCTTTTTTTTTTCCCCTCAGTCAATTTAGTTTCTGGTTTCATGATAGGGACAGAGCCAGGGGATGTTTATGATTGCTTATGCTTGAAAGTAACAGATAGGCTTTCCTTAAGCATGCAGGGCATGCCATTTTTCTAGTATTCATAGTTTACGTCAGCCCAAAGTTCTCAATTATTATTATTTTTTCAACACACTAGTAAAGAAACTTGTCACAGCCCATACAGCACGGGACATGCATCTAATCTAGCATAACCTATTAGAGACTCATTCAAAATAAAACCAGGTGCTCTACATAAACTACATAAATTTTAACAAGAGAAAATGACAGTAACAATACGATAGCAAACAGTGATAAAGCAGCACATTAAAATCTCAAATCACGGAAGGGGCCATCGCACTGCTGAGCAGCCACTCTCCCACAGCAGCCCTGGGAAGGTATAATCACCACCGCAGTAGACAAAGGTTGGACCAGCCTCGATTAACTACAGCTCTGGAAAGAAAAAAGTAAAAACTTTTCACTGATGTAGGACATGATCGTATGCAGAGCTCCTTCAGATCTAAAACTCTTGTCCAAGTAAGCCTGAGGACAGCAAAAGGTTCAGCACCTCCCTCCCTGCTGCCTACAGTCCCCATGTCTTCTTCTGACCTGTGGATCTGCTCACTACGCTAACTCAGCTCACAACACTCCCATTCGCGAAAAACAAGTAATTTAAGATTAACTATAATTACTATTACTAGTGCTCTCTTCTGGGGATGTTTCTTTCCAGTCATATTGAAGAAAAAAAAGCTTCTAAAGTATTATTTCTGGAAATTCAAGAACCCAAATGCTACAGGGCAGAATGAGGTTGCCTTTTTAACTGTATTTGGGTTCCTTCTGTGCCTATGCAATATTTCATCACCTTTACGTACGTGATCACACGCTATGTTTTTCCAACAGGACTGTTTCACTGAATAGGCAATTCAGTATTTATTTTATTTTATTCTATTAATCAGAGGGATCTCACCACACACTGTTTACCTCTGCCCCAAAACCAGAATTACTAATTCCCCTCAGGTTTTTTCTATAGTATTCATTCTGCGATATGACTGATCTATGTTGTAAAACCTTGTTTTAAAAATTGGGCCGAGAGCGCAAATAACGGAATTTTTCAGCCAAAATAGTTAACGTGCAGCAAAGTTCTTGAGAACTGAAAAACAGGGTGCATATGATCAGGTATGTCAGCCAGCCTTCATTATTAGCACGCTTATATTAACACGTTACGTATTTCCATTTTTAGCAATCTAACTCTGAAAAGCAGAGGAGGCAGACTCCTCTTGTGTTCAC
This sequence comes from Cariama cristata, assembly GCF_000690535.1. Lineage (NCBI taxonomy): Eukaryota > Metazoa > Chordata > Aves > Cariamiformes > Cariamidae > Cariama > Cariama cristata. The sequence goes on from NW_009608709.1 coordinate 44,130, forward strand.
TTACTGCTTCGGACCAGACCCAACGCTTTGTGAACCCACTCAATTCACTGTCGCACTATGAAAACTAACCGTGCTTGTTTCCTGTGCTTTTCCAATGCAATTTCAGCTGCTTCTCTGAATTTTGTGACGTGTCACCTGTGTGGGAAGAAGTTTTTCAGCTTGCTCTGAAAGCTGTGTTAATTTATCACCTTTATTGTCCCATCTGCAACGGCTTGCACAGAAACACTAAGTCACATTTGCCTCTGTATTACTTGATCTTTCCAGCCTGATGTACCTTTGGATATGGACTGGGCTTCTATGAGAGGAATAGTGACCAACAAATTTTACAGCTTGCTTCTAAACAATAAACGTGTACTTAATCCTTTCTCATTTGCAATTTCTGGTATGACAACAACTTTAAATGATACTATTCTTGAGAAGCTTACAATCTGTTACGATATCCTTGTATAGGCAATACTAACCACTTTCCAGATAAAGCGGTATCAATTTCCTTGGAGGCAAACATGTTCACGTATCAGGCTTCAAGCCATCATGAAAACCTACCAAACAATGACATGATTTTTATTTAATTACCCTGGAGCAAATACTCCAAAACCTATTACACACAAACTAGAGTTCGTTAAAGTTCATTTACTTTTTTCCCCCCCCCATAAGCCAACCATCTAAAAAAGGGCTTTATTACTAAAACTGATGCTAACGGGACTGAAGGGGGATTCCAGCCTTAAAGAGATTTACACGGACAATCTGTTTCTATTCCTGCCTGAGACAAAGCATTAATGATCCTTTTCCTTCCTTTATGTTCTTCTCCACGCCACTCACCTACATCCCTGCCCTGTTCTGCGCTAGCACGCTGCTAGCAGTTTGCACCTTTCAGATGTGATGGAAGTTCACTGGCAAAGAGCCACGTCATCTTCCCAGCAATGAAGCAGATCTTCAGGAAATGCGGCCTCTTCCTGGTGGCAATGCACCGATTTAAGGAGTTTCCTGAAGTTCAGTTCAAATGTGTGGAAAAACTTCCAGGGAAATTAGCTGGTGTGGCAAAGACCTCCAAACCATGTCTTCTTGGAAGAGAAAGCATTAAGGGTGTGCAAAGTCTGATCCTTCTGGGCTTACCCAGCAAGTGATCCTCGTCAGGTCACCAGAATTGGACGTGGCAAGACTACGCACGTGCTCTTCGTGCCCCAGTTAAAACCTAAAACATCAGTGAAAGCTAATATAACGTGCTTCACAACTGGGGCAGACAGAGAGCGAACACAGGGTCACGTACATCAGCTCCGCTAATGCACGGTAACTCTTTCAATTCAAGAGTCTTTGGTCACACACCCAAGCCAGAAGTCAGCACAGCACTTAGGTCTACAAGGAGGTGCTGAAGCCCAAGGAACAGCTCTACCTTTTCCAAGAGAGGAAAACACGCTGTAGTCATTGCACCGATCCATCAGAAAGGCAGGAGTGGAAACGAACATAGAAAGGATGGAGGAAAAACCACCACAACAGATGCGACGTTCTCTGCCGACTGGAAGACTACAGCTCGCTAACGTCGTCACGCAACTCGCTGTGCCGTGCACGTACGTGGCAAGAGCAGCCGTCTGGCCAAGATGGTGCTGGGGTTTAGGGGCACAAGGGAGATTCACCATCCAACAATGTGACAGGACTTCTACAAACCTTCAATACCTAGCTTCCTCCTCCACAAAACAACCTAGTAATTCTAGGTCCCTTTGCTCCCTGAATATTTAGGAACTACCAGCAGTTTTCCCAAGCAGGAAAAGCCACCAGGAGGGAGATGAAGCACTTTCATCGACCACGTCTTCCAGGTGAAGGTCTGTAACTGCAGAACAACTCCCCTCTTTAACGGGACTGGAGCAAGACAGGTCACTTCATCCTGCTGTCCCCAGCCTTAAAATCTCAAAGATGTCACCATGTTGAAATGTTTGATGAAGAAACTCGATGTCTGGGGACTCGCTATGCATCTACAGGCTCTCCTCCAAGTCCTCCTCACAAGACAAGGGTTTTATAAGCCACAGTCCATCCCACCTCCACCTTCTTCACTTAACTATTTCATTTGCTCAGCAGTCCGTGCATGTGGAGAAGAGATGAACCCCAGACGTGGCATCCCGGCACCGCTCTGTTCCACACCCAGCACTGTTCTGCTGGGTAATTACTTAGACTGAGAGTATACCTGGGAGGGGGCTGTTTGTACTCCCCATGTTGCAAAACCACTACATAGCCTTTAGCGTAATGCTGAGATGATACATCCCTTCAGGTACAACGACCATCTCCACAATCCGCTGGCACTCCTCAACAAGGGAATCCTACATTTTACCTGCTTTTAAGGAAAAAGCAAGCTTAGATTTATGATGACAGCACCTGGATTTCTGATCATGTCTTAGACCATTAGTAAGAAAAAGCCAAACAAACAGCTGATGTCTAGCAAAGTCAAGACTGGCGAGACGGCACAAGAAACATTATCAGCATGTCTCTTCTGCAAATAAGTAGAGGAGAAGGAGAAATTAAATTACTTGCCCACTTACCCAGGAAATCAGTGCCAGCACTGGTAACTAGTGTGGGTCTCCCACATCCCACTCTGCAGCCTCTAGCACAAGAGGTAGAATTAGAAGCAATAGTTCCTCCAAATACCAATGGCCTGAGTAGGCGGACTTCACACACACTACAGCTTTCTAGTTTGAGAGTATGTAAAACGTGCAAAGGGGTTGGGACTTCTTGGTGACCACAGAGCTACTGCTAAGCTCCCCTCCTCCAAGACTCACCGGCTGTTCACAGACCCCGCTAGCAAAGCTCCCAGCACCGTAACCACACATGGTCATTTCCCTCGTGTTCAGCCCTGTACCCACTTCCTTGAGAGCAGCTACAGATGTTCTCAACCTTTTTCATTTTCAAGTTGTATCACAAAATGGAGATTCTTGTCCCAGTTCTCTCCACCCCTGCTTCCTCCTCCCCGGAGCTGGGCAGCACTAACCATACAGCCTGCACATTACAATGGTGGCAGCAAAGAGAGACCACAAGCAAGTCCCACGCTCCCTCCTCATCCCCTACGCCATCCCTCACCATCAGCCACCACATGCATGGAGGTCACCTGGCCTCAGAGAAGGAATAGGTGAGAGAGGAGGTTTTGCTACAGCAAAATTTCTTTACCCCAGAGGAAGAACTTGCCCAGGATCACCCTGCAATGCAGTTGAGTTGCCCAGAAGCAGTGCTGGCACCCCAGCACCTCCCGAGGAGCAGGGATTACTGATGGTGAAGAGCAACCTCAAGTTGACCGCAGCAGCTCTCAGAATAACAAACTGAAATACTGGCAGCTCTTTGCACTCTATCTGGTTTAAAAATAAGTGTCACTAACTTGTTGCCATAAGCATTTAAATCACTTATAAAGGCCTTAAAGAGTTCTGTCGATGTGGTCAACATCTACTCTGCATATGGCAAGACACTCGAATCCCCTAGATTGCTTTATTCACAATTTCTGGTAGTCGCGTGCTTCCTGTGGTGGCTTTGCACTTTGGCAAGTGTTTTTTGATGGTTTGCCTTTTTCTTTTTCTTTTTTTTTTTAATGTGGTGAGAAGATATTGTTAAAGTTCACTCTTAAGGGCCCACCATTTAAAACAAGTCATAAACAAAGGCAAACAAAACTTCACCAGTTATCTTTGCCTTCCTGTTCAAAACAAACCACCAACAAAGACAGCCCCTAACCAACAAACATTCTTTCTGTAATACAGTTGCAAAACCATACAATTTCATAGCAAACTTGGGATTTGCTATCGACAGCAAGAGCAATTTGATCTCCAAAGTCTCTTACCCCTCTCTGTGTTCCCTGCTCATCTTTTGCTAAGTTAAAAGCAGCCTGCTGTAATGCTAGCAGCCCCGATTGGAACAGTGCGTGCAATTCTGGTTGGAGAAGGTATGCCCAGATGGTACAAAAACAGTCTCAGGGTTAAAGATAGTATCTCAACTAAAGCCCTTTCTGTTAGGCACTATATATATGTAGTTCTGACGCAACAAAGTAAAAAGCTGAGATTTGAAGTGCAGAAATCTCTGTAAAGCAGCCGGTGCTCCCATAGCAGAGGAGGTGCTAACTGTTGCTGCGTAGTCCCGTAAGTCGCAGTGCAAAAACATCTGTAAAGGTCATCACATGCAGTAAAACAGAACAGGAATGGAGCAACAAGAAAAATTTCAATGGGATTTCAGATCTGACCACAGATCACCTCTGGTCTTACTGACAGGGTCCAAGTTAATCCAATTCAGCAAAAAACTTCGAGGTACAGCCTTACGTACAGCTACCAAACAAAAGTCACCAACCTTTCCCTCCTCCTGTCCTCACCAAGCTCCTCTAGCAGCAGCACACCTTTCTTTCAGTTAGCTCAACCTCGCTGCTCAGATCGGCATGCGGCTACACCACAATCAACACAACTACCGAAACCAAGAAAGAAAAACAGGCATCATTAACAACGAAGAACTTTTAGGTGGCACCTCCGTCCCTCAGGCAGAACTGAATTCCTAGAAAATCTGCCATCCGGCAAAGCAAAACTCAGCAATTGGAAGAAACAGAGCTTAGCTTCAGTTTTCTCTCCCCCTCCTTTCTCCCAGTATCTGCATAGGGAAGAATATGGCAATACCAACCAACTGCTCGCCCTCACACGGC
>NW_009608709.1:48818-56628 GCF_000690535.1 Cariama cristata
CCCCACAGCCCAAAACCCCACTCCCGCCAAAAAAAAAAAAAAAAAAAAAAAAAAAGCTGAACTCCTGACTGTGCTTCCAGGTCTAGAAAGCTAGAAGTGCCAGTCCAAAAAGCAGCATTACCTCTGCCAGAGACAAGCTGCGTTATGATTTCTGCTACATGGTACAAACCACCACCCCCATTTGAAAACAGATTGTAGCTCTCCTCTCCATGACTGTCAGCAGAGCGAGTCCAGCTTTCCCTGCCCATCCCACCGGCCACCCCATGCCACCGCACATTGTCACACACCGTGCAGGCCACCGGAGCATCCCCAACAGTGTGCTACCGATACCTCAGTCTATGGGGAAATGGCTCCTTCCTATCAACGGACCATTTTTTGTTGCTTGTGAGATGATTTATACGCAGATGTTCTCTTGCAAAAGAATCAGCAAGTGTTGCCATGGAAAGCCACAGCCATCTGAGACCAATTTACAGAAAGAAATGAGCTCCACAGTAGCTACGCCAATGCCACCCAGAGCTTTGAAAAATCAAAGACACTGACGTCCAACTAAAGCCTATTTGCTGGGAAACTAATGAAGGAGAGTTAGGCAAGGTAACAATTCAACCTTGTCTTACTATTAACTACTGTATTTTGAAGAAGCTTTTGCTTTCTCAGACACTGGGCTTCACTCTTCTCACTACAGCAAAATGCAGTCACCACGTCTGGAAATAAGAGGTGTACTCCTGTGCACACTAGTGCTAAAGCAGTTGACAAATTGAGGGTATGCTTTCTAACAATGGTAGATGCTGCAAGGAGGAGCTATTATTTAAAAACTGAAAGCATTCTGGTTAATTAATGCTCTAATAAATGGTAAGGAGAAAAAAATGTATCTATATTCAGCCACATAGGTGCATAAGACATTCTCAGTGGAAAGTGAACAAAATGGAGTTGTCCAACCCAAAAAGTTTCCATGGAAAGTTATCAGACTACATTGCTTCACTGTCCATAGAAAAAATGTTCTACGTTTAGAAAAGCAGGAAAAGAGCAACTAGCTTAGCACTTCACGTTAAAAAACAGCCAACCCAAGGAAGAGGCCTCTGACGGTCCCACCTCTGCCTTCACATGTGATACCTCGGGACCAGACCTGTACGCTTGGACAAGAGAGCAGAGGATCTGCTCACCAAACTGTGAGGACCACAAAGTGGCTCAAATGTTGCATTTGCTTTTAGACCTCTTCTGAAAAGCAACAGCTGGGTGTAGAGGTCAGCATAAGTATGAGTGCGTAGGCTTCAGAACAGGAATGGTTCACTGTCACTTTAGCTAAAAAGTCCTAATGTCATTTTCCAGACACTGTATTTTGTTATCTGTACATGTGGAAACAAACTAAGGAGGCATACTTAGTTCAGTTTCCCACCCTTTGGTGGGTTTTTCTTTGGCTCAAGAGAAATCTCACTGATCTGAATTCAAGGGGTTGCACCAGGGATGGGGGTTCAGGAGAGGCCAGCGGGGGCAAGGCAGCACGGCGCTGGCAGCCTGACGACTGCCTTCTCACACTGCGCCGCCCCAGTAAATGCATTTAAACGGCATTTCCTACTGGCTCCCACCAGCGTGACAGAGACCAGAAGGAAAATCAGTTGCCAGAAAGGAAAACCAAAAGTCAAGTTCTGACATTGCTATTTGAAGCTAATTGGATTTTTTAGCTTTTAACTTAAGCAACTACTCCTCAACAGTGCAGTATGTAGCCACTGGCATCCTCATACCTGTGTTTATTTTTCACAGTATGTGTATGACCAAACACGAGAAAGATTTACTGCCGCTGAGACATAATTTTTAATCGAAGTGGGAAATACAGTTCTTTATTGCCCATCTGTTGGGATAAATACACATAGCAATTACTTTTTATTACTGACGAATCACCAGAGTACACCTGTATTAATGGTTAGCTGTAAACACATTTATCCCTATTAGTCAGAGGAAGGAACCGCGACTAGTTAATTGGCTTGTCTTAAGCAAAAATGAGACACAACACTGAAGTCCCTCTTCTAAGTCCATTCAGTCCATTTTATGGATTTATCTTCTGCTCTCCTCACCGTTTCACCAAGGGGCAGGCAGGGGGTCAGCTCATCCGCAAGGTCCAGGCAAGGGCTGCTGTGCTACGTGCTGCAGCCTTGCCACCAAGGACTTCTCATGCTTCGTTTCAGGCATCCCAAAGGCCAGCCAGGGGTGGCTGCAAGCGTGTGGAAAACAGTAGAGTACAAAGAAAGGTGTATAAAACGACCTTTAGAGAAAAAGGATCACAGTGATAAACCCTGAAATTGGATTAGTTTTAGTCTCTGCCTGAAAAGCAATGGGGTAAGCACCCATCTTTTCTCTTCAAAAAGCCAAGCACAGTTACACCTCTTCTCCCACAAATGAGTTGTATGGGTAACAGGTGAAAAATGAGTTTGCACCGACCTTTATTCACCTCAGCCTCAGGTAAATGGTTTGTCAAGAAAGAAGGTGTGTTCAAAAGAGGTCTCCCAGCCAGAGCTGAGAGGGGACCCTGGCAATACTTGCATGTTGCCCTGTTTCCCATACATCTCACTAAATGTAGATGCCTCCCTTTGAGCTAGACACTCCTCTCATTATCAATCTAGACAATTAAATCCATGATGCATTTTATCGTATCCTGAAACGGAAATCTGAAGTAGGTCAGATGAGGTTTCCGAGTCTCTCCTCGGACTGAGGAGGGATCCCAGACATCTGCATCCAAGTCTGACTCTTTAAACTGGAGATTCAAAAGCTGGATGAGCAGACTCTCCTGCAAGATATACTTCAGTTTGCTTGCAATTACTTTTATATTCTCCGGCTTTAATGAATCCTTATATTGCCTACCTTACTTTAAAAAGAGGAAGCAAGCCCTAAATATGACCTGTAAAGGTGATAAAGAAATGACATGGCACAGATCTCGCTCTAAATCCATTTTCTCTGATCCCAACTGCGACAGACTGGAAAAAACATCATCATTTTTCACAGCTGCAGGCTCTTTCCTTCCTTCCTAAAAATCATCACGTACAAGTAAATTGGCAGAAGCCACTTGAAACAATGGAAGTCAATCGCTGAAAGCCAAATGAAGCTATTTAGAAAGTTGTCCGAGTAGACAACTCGAGCTCTGCCAAACAACAAGGATCCTTGTGCCTCCCTCTGGTGACCAAAAAGCAGGGTCTGAAGTGGGGTGGTTCTCCCATGGCAGGGTTAGATGCTCCTCCTCTGCTGTTTTGGGCTCCTGTCTCCAACCCTACAGATGGTCCTTGCTGCTTCTTCACTTACGTGTGCACACACACATGTAGAGTCATCAACTGCTCTTTTCAATGCAAACATGGTGTCAGTCACATCTCAGATGCCCTCTGGACATTAAGGCAGCACACACTCTCCATGGTTTCATACCGATTCTCCTACAGGACTTCAGAATATGGGATAGCTGTGATGTTATGAAGGCCAGGCTGCCAACCACTGCAGTTAAAGTCTTATCTAACAGTTGTTTCCTGCGTGAAATAGAGGAACACCCTGATATTCTTCTAGTATCAGTTCTATCTCCTGCAACAACTAAAGTAACCGAAAATTTAGTGTTTTAAGCACAGGCAGACTTTGCCACAAGCAGCTTGTTCTGCAGGAACATGGGGCTGAAAAGGAACCCATAAATCCAGTCCACTCCACCACCACCTATTAACACAGACATAAGCATTTCCCCAGCTTGCACATACCTGAACCTACAACCTGAGCAGAGCAGCACAGTAATTATTCTTTTCAACCAACTGAAGTTCAAACAACTATTTTCAGCAAGTTCTCCACTGAATTTCCACTATCCAATTTAATTGTGAATGCTATGGGTTGACATGGTGTGCTTGCTACAATTAAGAGAATTGCTGGTGTGAGTCTATTGTCAACTATGAACTATATCCCAGTATCGCCCCGTCAAGCAAACCAAATATTTACATGCAATTCATCAATCTCTTGGACAAATATATATGCTATTTTTAACTAACGAGCTAAATAGGAGTAAATTTTACATGTTTACCTCTGAGAGTTATGCCAACAGTGGTTCAAAGGTGGTTAGACACGTCAGTGGCTTCAGTGTACAATGGTGAGCAGTGGGACTTTGTTTTTCTTTTCTTAGGGAGTCCTGTTTGGGTTACAGGTTTGAGAGATTGTACTGCAGATTGCACAATTATCTTATCGCTGATGGTTTGGTCCCAGAATGACCAAAGGTGGCCTTTCACTCATCCATACCCAGGCAGACTCCACTATGCTTAGTATTTGGCACAGAGGTGTGGCAGCGCACAGGATCTCACCCTGTACAACAACTTCGACCTGGCAGTCTAAGTACTTTTCTGCCTAGAAAGTCTTACATCTCTTCTGGTTTACCAACCCAACTTAACCCTTCCAGAAAATTCTGGTAGGGCTGAATCATCTGATGTTTATTTACAGTTCACTGATTTCTCTTTTTAGAAAACATTTGCTTGTCCCATTTCTGCAGTTGCTGACTGGTAACTTGGTGGGCTTCCCTTTAACTACAAAAATCATTATCCCGGGAGTCTCAAACAACATATAAAAGCTGGGGGGGGGAAAAAAAGTCCAAGCAACATATACTCTCTATTTCAGAATACTGAGTGGCACTCTTCAAAGCACAGCCACAAGGTCTGTTCAAAGTCAAAAATTATGACAGGGATATAAACTTTCACATATTCAGGAGTCTATCTGCATTCCCAGTAGTGTCTTTATATTATGAAAATTTACAGTAGCTCACTGTTTCTCAATTTCCAGTTTTGGCCAAGAGCAGTTTCATAAAAGCGTATGGCCAATTCACTTTTCAGTCCAGGTATAATTTTATTTCAGTTATCCAGAAGCGCATAGCAGCAGTTCTCCCTCCATCTCTTCTGATGCCTCTCTCACAACAGCAGCCTTGGATGCAGGACCATTACGCTGCCGCTGTGACTCAACACCAACAAATCACTGGGTCTCGCTTTGCTCCCTGCCACTGATGAGTCTCAAGATATCAGCTGTACGTGCCACAGGTCAGCCTTTCTTCCCAAGAGGCTGATAACAAAAGTTATCTTAGCTTCGACAGCTGGAGCAGGCCCGGTTTATCCACACTCAACCGAAGTGCCTCTGGTCTGAAGAACTGTGACCCCAACCTTCCTCCCCACCTCCAGTGCCAACACAAAGCTGAGGGAACTTGGCCATGCACCATGAAAATTTTTTCAGCAGCAAGAAAAGAAAGTGACTTCCAGCCAGCATACTGATTTGACTGCTGTTCCACTGCAAACACCCCAACCCATGGCTACAGTAATTTCTGCAACATCTCACCAAATGATGGGAAGGGTGGGGAGAAGAGGCAGGGGCAGACCCGTGTAACAGCGAATCCACAAGCCGTGTTCTTGCACCTTCTCTGGCCTGAGCCCAAACCCTCACTCAGCAGCAGTAAACAGGAAGCCACCGCTGAACTCCATGACACACTTGCGCACCCCAAGCAATCTCCTAAACATCTTCCTCCTGCAAATACAGCTGTCAACGTCTGTAAAGAAGAAAATATCCTTATCTGTAAAGAAGGGAGTCAGGGCTGCACCTTACCGGTCATCAGAGCTCCACGAGCTGAACACGCTGCTGTCCTGGCAAGGGCAGCATCCTAAGGATTGTGTAAATTGCAAGCAGGGTTCTACAACAGAAAAGCTGTGACTAGTATACTCTCTTGTGGCTAAAACCCAGGAGTATTTTTTTAATATATTAAATCATGTGCCTTATAAAACACACTTCCATCTAGTGAGGTAGAAAAGCACCTCTAGGTATTACCAAACTATTCATCACCACCCCTCCTCGCCACTTCAGTTGTGCCACTGCTGAGCTGGTTTTAAGGTCCAGCCTTGATGCCAATTTATTCGTGTAGGTCTAGATGCAATGCTGTGAATACTGAGCTGCAGCACTTCTGGAAGCATCAAGCAGAACAAGAATTATACTAAGACCTAAAAATCTCGGAAAAGGCAGGACTGAAGACATCACTCCAAATCAATAAAATAAGCTGTTGCCATGAAAAGTGGCTTTAAGACCTTACTACAGCTTCTTGCGTACCTTTCCTGTAAAGAGATTAGTACAGTAAATGTGAGTAAGCAAATATTAAAAATAGCTAAGCAGGGACACTCTCGTTCAATTGCTTTTAGCACTGACTCAAATGTCTATGACTCACCCCGAATACCTTCTGCGGTACCTACTTTCCCACTACTGGCTGTAACATCTCTTACTTTACATACTGGACGACACCACTGCTGATCTCAGGACCTCCAGGATGGAGGGGTCATGTGTGTCAATACTCACCACTAAAGTTTAATCAGAATTTTCTATGCATTCTTTCAACATTCAACGATAATTTCTAAGTAAATGATTCACAGGGTTACGCTACAAAAGGACTGAAAACCAACAGGAAAAACGACTAGAAATTAAGCAGCTGTCATGCTTAAATCACTCAAAAAAGTCGACAGGCAATTAGCAAGCATCTCGCTTCAGAAAATACTTTCTTACCCTCTCTCCCTCCTAGCTGCAGCCACGCCAAGTTACTGAGTTGCCTTCTAACAAGATCATCCCCCTAGAAATCCACAAGTTGTGTAGACAGGCTTTGTGAATGCAGCATCTCTGCCATTCTTTGTTCAAATCACTCAAAAAAAAAAAAGTATCAGAGAAAAACCCTTCTAAAGCCAGTCTCAGTCTTATTTACTGGAGATTACAGGAACTAGAGGTCACATATAGGGAATTTCCACATAGTTAAGTTTGTAACTTTTATACTTCAACTGTACTTTTACAATCAAAACAGAGGAGAACGGAAAAGCCATTACAAAACCTTCATAACAGATGTACAATTTAAGACTAATCAAGCTAATCAGAAATCAGCTACAATCTGTTTAATACTACATATACACTATAGGTAGCAATATGTGATCCTGTGTATTTTATATACCTAAGTAGTCCTCCACAACTATTTATGTGCTTAAAAATCATATATACCAAAGTCTTTGCCAGATTTGCAGTAATATTCCCGACCCAAATAACTTAATTTTGATGCTCGTGCCTTAAAAGAGATCATAAAGAAAACAACAAAGGGAAGAAGACAGAGGCCAGTGGTGGCAAAGCAACATCATATAGTTAATCAGCATATATATCCTTCAGAAGTTACCTCAAGTTTTTATTACATCTTCACTTCTCATTGACAAAATAACAATGGTGTGTTTTTTGGGGGGTTGAGTGGCTTTTTCGGAGATCAAGGCAAAACAAAATGCAGGAGGAGAATCACTATCCTGAAACATTTAAGAAAAATACTTCACATTTTACGGAAGGTGAAATATTCTATAAGCAGCTAGGAGGAGTCTCACAATCGTTAGCCCTTGTTCTCATGGGGAACTTCAGCTCACCAGATGTCTGCTAGAAATACAACAGAGCGGAGAGGAAACAGTCTCGGAGGTTCCTGGAGTGTGTGGAATAGAACTTCTTGATCCAGCTGGTGAGTGAACCAACTAGGGAAGGTGCCCACTGGACCTCGTGTTTGTGAACAGTGAAGGACTTGTGGGTGACGCGATGCTTGGAGGCCGCCTTGGGCATAGCGAACACAAAACGATAGTTTTCGATTCTCAGAGAAGCAAGGAGAGGAGTCAGCAGAGCTGCTACCTTGGACTTTCAGAGAGCAGACACTGGCTTGTTCAGTGCCTTGGGAGGCAGTCCTGAAGGGGAAAGGGGTCCAGGAAGGTTGGGCGTTCTTCCAGAAGGAAATCTTAAAGGTTCAGGAGCAGGCCGTCCCCATGTGCCAAAA
>NW_009608710.1:0-19867 GCF_000690535.1 Cariama cristata
ACTCTATCCCAGCCAAAACCAGCACAACGGGGACAGATTTTTTAGTAGGGTCTGTTGTGATTGGACAAAGTGTAATGGTTTTAATCTAAAAGAGGGTAGATTCAGACTGGATATAAGGAAGAAATTTTTTATGATGAGAGTGGAACAGGTTGCCCAGAGAGGGGGGGGATACCCCCCTGGAACCATTCAAGGTCAGATTGGACAGGGCTCTGAGCAACCTGATCGAGTTGAAGATGTCCCTGCTCTTTGCAGGGGCATTGGACTAGATGACCCTTAAAAGTCCCTTCCAACCCAAACTATTGTATGATTCTATGATCCTATAATCCTTGGCTTTGACAGACCAGTTCTGATAAATACTTCTATAAGGGACACTGCATGAACTAAGTCATTTGTAGTATCTACATATTAAAACTACATTACGTGGGGGCTTAAAAAGCTATGATATCTGCATTTTCACATAGCTAAGGATACAGCATCAAAGCTCACTGTGTTTAGAATCCTGCTTTCTGCACAATAACTTTGTTTTTAGTTTCCTCTATCTAATCTACACTTATCTGTGAAGTATCGCAAGACCATTGGGATTTGGTTGATGCCCCAAGCCTGTCAGTGTTTAAGAGGCACTTGGACAATGCCCTTAACAATATGCTTTAACTTTTGATTAGCACTGAAGTGGTCAGGTAGTTGTACTAGATGATCATTGTAGGTCCCTTTCAACTGAAATAGTCTAGTCTAGTCTAGTCTATTCATGTCCTCAAAGTTTTTTAGGTGATCAAATCACATGGGTACCCTTAGCACCTTTGAGGATCTAAGCTTGAATGTCTGAGAGTAATTCTGTTAACTTTGCAGGAATTAAAATGCGTTCTGTTTGGAGCGGAGTCAAAAAATAAAAATCTAGCATGAAATTACTGACTCATCTTAAAGTGAATGAATCTGCTTGCTCAAAAATAATCTTCAGCCTGGTCTAATCAGTGTCCAAATTAGTTTTCTGTTGTAAGGTTATAGAAGGCTGACTTATAAAACTACTTCCACCATGTAATAGTAAATTCACTTTCATGATGTGACCTTGTGTTTCAAGCCTGTTGTGCATTTTTATGACCAGGTATAAGCACTTGAATATGGTGATTTCTGATGGAAATGCTGAAAAACAATTACTTATGGTTTGTAAATGTCTCCCTATAATGTTCAAGTGCAGATACTATAAAATAGGATACCTCTTGATTGTTTATCCAACACTGTTTCATGTTCTGCAAATAGTGTTCTGCAAACACACTTCTAAAGCAGGTGTTGCACCTCACTCATTGAACCTGCACCTAGCCCTGCCTAATTCAGTGCAAGTTCTGATATGAATGATACTGCAGAAATTGCAAAGTACAGACAGTGAATTCAGCTATCTGCAGCAAAAAAAAAATAGGAAGTTTGAAGTAAAAGGCACCAGACTAGTCCACACTTACTGTGTTGTAAATATTTCATTTTATAAAGTGACTGAGGCTTGGCAAAAAATGAGTTTATCCAAGATTTGTTGCTCCTTCGTACTGACTTTATTGTTCCATGTACACATTAAATCGCTTAACAGAGAATAATTGCTAAAAACTAACAAAACTGGTCAAAACTACATTTAAGCAAACACTTGCCCTTGGATAAGATGATCTTAACTAAATATGAGGTGAGATAAAACACCTCCCTCAAAAGAGAATCTGCTTGCAAGGTACTAAAAAAAATACTGTTGCATTGTCATTCTAATGAAGCAATGTACAATATAGAGCTGACTGAATCCGCTCAGAATGGCACCTTGAGTACAAAACAAACGCAAGCAAAATCCACAACAATGGAAGAGATGCAGCTCCTCTGAAACAATTGTGAAAGGGAAGAAAGGAAGAGCAGCTCCTGACACTTCGCTCCAGGACTCACTATTTGCACCAAAGTCTGTCTGTCGAAAACTATATTATTAGGCTTTGCTCTGAATGTTCTTTGCCCCAAGGAATTTTGACTCGCTTCGCACAATGAAATTTACTGGTGTCGTAACACACATTGACATATTTATTATTAAGGAAGCTACCACTGAAAAGATTACATTCATGGCAAGGAAATCAAGAGCAGTATTATCCTTAAAATTTAGGCTTTATTTAAACATCGCATCTTATAAATAAAATCTTACGATATGAGAACTGTGCATACATAATTTCTATCCAGCATGAACCTGCATCAAAATATTAGTCCTAAATACTCTAATTACCTGAAAAAAGATGGAAAAAAGGTAGGAAGGAAGAAAAGAAAGGAAGGAAGAAGGAAGGAATAAATTTGAGGAAATTAGAGTCATATTTCTATTATTAAATGCCTGGTCAACCCATCTGTCACAGCTGAGAACTGTCATTTTAACCTTGGAAAGGTTCTAGTCAATGTAGGATCAAGAAAATTTCATTGGCAGTGAGTCCCTCTTAAAGCAAGGACTACATGCTTGTGGTCCGTATGATGATATTTCTGCCAAGGAAATGAAATTACAGGGTTATAATCTGAAATGGGTGAGTAACTAGCCAAAGCGATTACTAGGAGCAAGGAGTGAAGAAGAGCTGATGACTAAAAAGAGCTGATCCGTCCTACGCCCTGCTCAGTTTCAGAGTCAGTAAGTAACCTCTTAATCATGTGCTCATCTGAAATTGGTGGTAGAGCACTCAGATTTGATTTATCTATACACTCCAAAAAAGTATAATTTCTAGAATATATATATAAATTTCTAGAATATGGAGAAAAAAAACAGAAACCCACTTACAGAAGCAGTAGCACGTTGAAAAAGGACTCAAAATATTGGTAATATACTTTAGTAAAGGGGGACAGGGAATAATAGGGATTTGAATATTTGCAGTTCTTTGTCTTGTGTAGTTCTTCCAATTTCTTAAAATCATCATTTATTTGCAAAGTGTTGGGAAAATTTCTTTTAATTTTTCCTGGGTTTGTTTTTTTGTTGTTTTTTTGTTTTTTTGTGTTTTTTTTTTTTTTTGAAAACACTCTACTGTGCAATAGAGACCAATAGAAACAGAGTTTCCCATTTTGTGATGGTAGCTGTGGTCTGGCAGAAGTATTACATATTGAAAATTGAAAGATCTGTTTGTCTAATGTATAATACACAAATACCACTACTGATGTCACTGAGAATTGTATAAAAATTATACACTACCGAAACACAGAGATTTGGTACATACCTGAATTTTTCATTAGAGTGCATGAACACTTGAAATTAACAAAACAGTGTAAAGAAATTATATAAAAAAAAAAAGAATCCAAGAAAACAAGTAACTTTTCAGCAGTTTCCAGATATGTTTTCATCCCCATCTAGAGAAACAAACAAACAACTTGATTTTTTAGCTATTATTTATTTGAAACTAACATAAGGAGAAACATTTCCGGTAACATATAGTTCAGCAGCTTTTCTTGCACACCCAGGAGACAGATGCCTGAAGGAATCTGCCTGTGGAGGACAGAAACAGGCAGAAGATGACCAGAGTTACTCAGAAAGCTCATTTAAAGGCAACTGCCACTGCTTTTTAAATGATGCAAGGACATTCTTTGCCAACATAAGCTGTGAGGCAAGAAACAGAAAAAAAGAATATTTTTCTTCAACACTGAACAAAGGAAATACTAGAATAAGAAAAACAGTGTTAGTATTCCTTGCAAATATTTTTAGTGCTTGTGTATTACTTAAGGCTGAACCCCTCAAGGCAGTTGCTGCCTATATGAATACAGAAGTTTTCATTTTAAAAACTCTTTCTAGCTTCTGCAGCTACCAAGATAAGCTAGAATACATGATCTCAGTGAACCTGAAAGATTCCCAGGCAGGGGGCTAATTAAAATTCCATCCACTTCTACAAACTGTTTCCTTGTTTGTTTGTATCTGATTATTTTATGCCTTCTCACGATTTCTATGCAGCCTTAGTCATGACTCTTGAATGCTTAAGATGAGCAGTATCATAACAAATCACATAGCCACGTCACTTCTCTGCACCACTGCCCAGCTCCTGTTGAGAACCTTTCCCAGCTTCCAGAGTAATTTTTTGGGAAAAAAATATGCCACCTACTTATGGCTGTAGTGAGGCATGAAGTACATCTATCCCTGCTGTGGTCCCTGCAGTGTGAATTTGGGACAGGATAAACAATGCTCTTATGCCCATTTCCTGATGCATGCTCTGACTGAAATATTATACTAGCTTGTATAATGGGTGTACCAGGATGGAGTCCAATGGGTCACTCTTGTGTTCCTAGAACACAGTCTTTAATTTTAACAGATTTAACAACTTTCTGTTTTGAAGCACATGCTGTTAGTGTCAACCTGGCCAACAGTGGGAGTTCACATAGAATTTCTCCATGATAAATTTTTTCTCATTTATTTTTGTAATAATCACTCTATTTATAAGTTCTGACACAGGAACCTCTTAAACTACTGCCTAAGAGCACTGCTACACTTTCTTTATTGTCCAAAGAAGCTGTTAATATAAAGCTTAATGTTTAACTTGTCTGAAGGTAATTGGATTTCTTCTCCATCTTCCAATTGCAATCAGTGATTAGTTGATGATTCTATGCAGTTATAGCTCATTCATATAGTCCATCACTCATATCATTGATTGCAGAAGAGTCATTTTCCAGAACACAAATGATTTCTGTGTTGTTTTAATAGTAGTTGGATGGATGGAAAAGATATCTTTTGTGTCATAGTGCAGTATTCTGAACTGAAATTCCTGAGGGGATTTTTATGTTGTGTGAAATTATGAACTCAATAGGATACTGTAATCTTGAGATCTGTAATTTGTCTGAAGAAATCCTTTTTTTTTCTTTCTCCAGTTGATGAGATGCATTGATTAAGGCTGGTGATGAAAAGCAGATCAGCTAACAATCGTGAGTCTTCAAGAGGCTGAAACAAATGTGGAATGTTGCTCATGGAAATCAGATATTAAGAAATAGTCAGATCTTTGAAAAGTTAGTTAGACAGAAGTATTTCATTGAGGTTGAAGGGCAGTAGTTTTGACAAGAACATGAATCAGTCCAAACATGAATTTTACTTGCAAAAGGAAATACCTCAGCCGTGTTCACATACGCATTTCGAAGCTGTGTTCTCGTTAGTTTAAGTAATCTGATTAACAATTTCAATTTTTATGCTTGGAAAAGACAACAGTAATAGTCCATAATGTCTAATGCCTCTTTTCTGGAAATAGCCACTCCCTATTTCAGGTTACAAATCAAAACAAAAATATATAGTTAAGAATGAACCAGAAGCCTGAATGGAGGTTTTTGTACCCAAAGATCTACCTTTGCAGAAAATATTTTATCATCCTGGTCAAAATTTCTTCTATTTCCTGAACTCCTACATTCCTCAATAATTTTCTTTTTGGTGTCAACCATTATAATTACGTATATTTTTCAGACAGATTCAAGCAAGGTTAAAGTGATTACCCCGAATAAAATGTAATGACTCATATTCATAATATTTCTCCTGCAGTCTGAAGTTCCAAAACTAGCATTTTATTAAACCAAAATAAATCTTCTCAATAACACTGTTAATTCAGAGCATATAGTAAAGAACTCTTTGTTCAATGGTATAACTAGGCAAAAGACTTTCTTTACGCCATTCTGCCTTACAGCCCGGCAATTTTATCAGGACTGTTTTTCTCACATTGAAGACCATCCTATTCTCTTCTTTCTTTTTTTTTTTTTTTTTAATCCTGGATACAAGAACTCATGGACAAAACTGAACAGTTTTGGAAATAGATCTGATATACTTACATTTAAAAATAGGTTTATAATCACACAAAGAGTTTTTTCACAGATGCTGTAGTACATATAAGCTTTGGATCAAGTTGGGAATATGGCTCAGGA
Source organism: Cariama cristata (assembly GCF_000690535.1). Classification (NCBI taxonomy): domain Eukaryota; kingdom Metazoa; phylum Chordata; class Aves; order Cariamiformes; family Cariamidae; genus Cariama; species Cariama cristata. Next base: position 5,863 of record NW_009608710.1, read on the forward strand.
GTTACTTAAAATTTCATGTTCTGATCTCAGCCAAAACCAGAGTTCAGAGGAATAGTAATCTTTTTTAATAGAAAAGTGCAACAGCCTTAATTTAATCTCAAGGGTCTCATTTGAACCATATCCAAAGTGCAAGTCAGCACCAATTTTTATTTTATCCCTGTCTAGTCACCTACATATCTACATCAAAAAAACACAAGAGCTAATTCTCTGTTATGTTGCTGTTCTTTTATACAAGTTGAATGGTATATAGGAGTCTGAAGAAGAGCAGGAATAGTTCTCTGCTGAGGAAATATCTTCAGTACAGAGCTGATATGCAAGAAGTCTACCACAAATTGCTCAGATCCTCTGAGACAGAGGAAAAGCCAAATATATGGAGCTGAAAGATAGAGAAGACAAAGGACATAGACGAAGAACGTATCACAGTGGTTGATCTCTGTTCACTGTGATTCAAAATAAACATGTCATATTAGAGCCAAATCAGGACCTATTCTAATTTCTCTCTTATGTTGTATAATATTCCCGGAGACTGAAGGGCCAACTTCATCAGCCTTAACAGAAACAAGAGAAAAAAATCATTGAACCTTCAAAGATTTTTTGTTTAGCAGGATTAAAAATTTGAATTTTCCTGGGAAAATGGAAAAATAGTGAAACACTATCTGGTCTTCAAGCAGAGGAACTCAAACAATGTTTCAGATAAGTGTAGATTTTTATTTTAATCAACCATGTCTAGTAGATGCAGTTTTACCTTTCCCTTTAGTATTGTTTCTTGCCTTGTGAGTTACATAGCATACTGAAAACCCAATTATTTGTTTATCGACCTCTAGAAATTCCTTTCCAAAAAACAGCAGGTCCATTTCACAGCAGTTAAACATAATCATAGGACTGATTATTCCACTATGATACTGACTTCATCTTCAGGGAGAATTTGGTTATTACACAATGTCTTTCAGTATAAGCCGGCAACTCGAGTTACACTATACTTCCAATGGTAATGTCAAAATTCATAAAATTAAAGAAAAATCTAATTAATGATGTAATCAAGTGTATGAAAAGAAAAGAAATACTGGTTGCAATATTCATGGAGTTAAACTAGGCTACTGTGGGTCCACATAAAGAGTCATCATTGTATTTTCAGTTGTAACATTGGCGCAACGGGGCAACATCAATGTTACTCCAAATCTAGATCACTATAACTTACTACAGAATTCACATGAAATAGTGTTTATTCAATATATACTTGTATTTGCCAATGAGGCAATGATTTGAAGAAGTCTCACTCTTGGTGATCCTTAGAACCCTTAGATTAAAAGATTATTAGTTTCCATGATTTTTTTCCTTTCTAAATCAAATCCAGATAGAAGATGCATAGCCAGCAGGTCATCTGCTGTTGCTGGAGTTTCTGCTTGAGTTTTTAATTTTTCTTCTCTTTCCCCTTTTTTGAGTCATGTTATTACTGACAGCTCTTCTCTCCTTACTCAGGATGGGTCTTCACTATAGCTAAGAAGCCAAAATGGGATGAAGGGGAATGGAATAACCTCCTGTAAATGAATAGTCAGGAGGCAAGTTTTTGTCCTCGTTGTTCTGAACAGTTTTCAGTCTAAACTAAATGTACGAGAGAAGGAAATTAAATACTGTAACTATACTGTCATGCTGCTCAAAGACACTGTTCTCTGTGGTGGTAATGCTCCTGTATAGATAAAACCTTCCTGTCTCATAACAGAGCAGGAGACAATTTTTAAGCCTTGCCAACAATGGTATATTACTGATTGCAGTGAGGCCCCCTGTTTGAAGGCACACTTGCAGGAGGTTATGAAAAGAAGAGACAACAGGTGAATACAGGAAGGTGAACACAGGGTTCATTTCAATTTTTACACCAAGACCTTTGTGCAAACAGTGTTGCAACAGTGTTTGCAAGAGGTCAAACAGCCTTGCATCTCACGGTAGATTTAGTTGATGTGCCTCATGTGCTTTCACTATCTTCCACAAGAGGTGTACCAAAATGCGCGTAGATACAGGAACTCAGTAGAGCTACAGGGGACATCCTTCGTCTCTGGAATTTTTCATGTCCATCTTCCTATGAACATTATCCCTTCAACACTTCTTTTCTCTGTGTCCATGGAATGTGGTGACTCCTCGGTATGTTTGACCTTTCAGAACAAGATGTAAGACAGGAGAATCACTCCTTAGCAGACTCAGCTCTTCTTTTCCAGACCTGGCACTGTGTTTTCTATACACTATTTTATTCATGAGCACCTGCAGACTTTATTGGTTAAACATAACATAAAACATTCCACTGTTTATGGTGATTACTGTTTGCAGAATGAGCACCTGAGATATTTCCATCCAACCCGCTTTCTAAAATACAATCTGGTTAGATCTTACCCTTTCAAATAAGCAGTTATATTCGATACTAGAATTTTATAACAGGTACTGTTGTCTGTCAACAAGACAAATAACCATGTTTTGCCTCCAAGGAAGGTCAATATAAAAAGCTTCTTCATAGTCATTAAGAGAAAAAAGTCCATCAACATAAAGATTACATATGGAATTTATGAAAAACAGCTAAAGAATGCACGTATTGATTACAGAAAAATACAAGTGTGAGATTCAAACATTTCAACCAAAAGAAAAATCAATATATTTGAAAAAGAAAGCCAGTCTAATAGAATGACTATAAAAGTTATTTCAGATTTGTATTATATGACATTATCTTTATTCCAAATTAAATATATAAACTTAAACTTTTTTTAATTAAATCACTTGAACTTTAAAACCTTATGCTGGTAAGAATTTGCTTTCATTTTGGTGGGGTTTGATTTTTATTTTAAAAAAGTTATAACAAAGTCTTTATGAAACAGGGAAAAAAACTGACAAGTAATGACAGGTTGCTTGGTAATAGCAATTTGATTGGAAAGTATCTTTCAAAATGTACAATGATAGTTGTCCTTGCAAAAGTAGAATTTCTTGATGCAACATTGTCTGTAAAAGCTATTGAAAATAAGACTGAGGAGGAAGAAATGGTTTGACCCTGAATGCTTTAGGATTCAGTTGCTCGTGAGATGTTAAAAAAAAACCCAAATATTTTTAAAACAAGCCTACCACCTTTACTTAAACAAACAGACAAAAAGATAATACAAGTTTCAGCTGAAAAGCAAAATAAGTCCTTGAAAGCTGCAATGACACAATTCCAACTACCTTTATAGTTTTGAATCAGAAGTTCCTTTCTGATGAGGTGCAGTTCTTGAGTTTAAGTGATGACTGCAATTCTGCATGTGAGCAAATATATGAAAGAGACATCCATGCTTCAGGAGACTAAAGATTTTAAAAATTTCCTTTCGAATTAGGAGTTATTTTTGGTGTAATTATAGCTCACAACTTATATATCAGAAACTTCTAGTGCTTTCTTCAAGTCCTATGACGGAATTTACATGAATGTTATACTTAGATGTATTTCTCCACTACAATATGCCAATATTCCATCTCAACTTTCTCTGAAAGTACAGAAATAAATAATTCATAGAAGCTTTTTACTAAGGGTCTATCCTTTCTGAAAATAGGCCAAAATTAATAGAGATTCAGGTTGTATGAAGCCAATGCCTTGAACCGGTTTTGGCCACACAAACGATTTATTGACTGAGAGTACCACCTTTCTATTCAAAAGTCCTGGTAAAAAATTGCCACCTGCTGTGACAGATAAAGGCAGAGGCATTGCAGAAGAAAGCCCATACACATAGGGCCACTAAGACAATTCAAGGATTAGAGCCACTGTCACAGAAGGAGAGGCTGAAATAACTGAGATTTTTTAACTTAGAGAAAAAACATCTTGGGGGATGGGGAGGCACTTATCAATATGTGTAAGTACCTGAAGGGACTGAGAAAAAATGATGCAGCCAGATTTTTCTCAGTGGTACACAGTGAAAGGACAAGAGGCAATGGGAACAAACTGAAATACAGGAAATTCCATTTAAACATAAGAAAAAATACTGCAAGGGTCAAACACTGGAAGAGGTTATCCAGAGACGTGGAGTCTCCATCCTTGGCAATGTTCAAAATTCAGCTGGATACAGTCCTGGGCAACCTGCTATAGCTGACACTGTTTGAGCCAGTTGGGTTGGACTACCTGATCTCCAGGTGTCCCTTCCAACTTCAAATCTGCTGTGATCATATGTGGAAACTACTGGGAATAAATGACTCTCAAGTCTTAATTAAAACACAGTTTGGCAAGAACTTATCTGCAGTCCAGACTTAAAGATTGAAGGAATATAGTCATATCTGTCCTGTAGTAATCATTGAAACATGCCAGAAACTTCCTTGTATCGTTCATAGAAAGAGGGCTTCCGAGCCTTGGCAAAGGTTGTGCACTTGGACTCTTGCAGCTGAGGGAAATAAAATGTGCTTACTCATAAATTAATGCTTATACCAGCTGGACAGAATAACTTGGCTGGTAAACAAGATATCAAGTCCCTGATTGAGATAAATGAGGCAGTTCACATTTCTAAATTTAACTGTTTAAGTGTCTTCAGACTATCAGCTAATGTTCATAATTGCAACTCTGATTTCACAATGTAAAATGTGAAATCAAAGTACAGTCCAGGAGTCAAGCACATGGCTATATGTTAAGTTTTACATTGGTGTTATAGTCTGTTTCACTGTTCAGGTGACAGTAGCAGAAATCACTTGAAGCAGCCTCACACTTTTTTCTGATTGGCACCAGTCAATCAGGCTGTCTGCAGTGTCGTCAAAATATTTGATATTCCCCCCACTAGAGTGCACAAGAGTTTCAAAAGTGGAAATCAGGAGTCTTAAGGGATGTAAGTGTTTTGAAAATTTACTTCATTACTTCTAGGAGGAAATCCAGTTTTAATTAAAGTCACCAAGTAATGAAGAACATGACTATGTCAGTGATTAATTACCCTCACTGTTTTACTGATACTACCAGTTCTGAAAAGAAACTGTATCAAATTGTGAATTATTTAATACAATGGTGGCTGCAGTGCTAAAATACATCATACCAGTTAGGGAAAAAAAAAGATCAACTGGACAACTTGGTTGTTATTATTAAGATAACGTGACTTGCTGAGGAAAAATTATGCCAATGTCCTGGATGGAAAATTAGGGAGTTATATCTAGAACATACTTTGAAACCCACCTAGTTGCTACACTTTAAAGTTTTAGTTTTTCATGTACATGGAGTCTCATTTGCTCTGAAAAGTAGTCTCTAGCCATGCCTGGGACCATGCTTATAGGCTTATCATCTATATGACACACGATCCTGATCTTGAGGACTGTCTTAGTGAAGTCTCTAAGATGCAGTGCAGATGTATCCACTTTCTCCTTACTGTAGACATTTATTTGTCAGCATATCCAGAATAAAGATTATATCTCATAGAACATAGCTAGCACTAAGATACTGAACCTGAACACAGACATGATGGTGAATTTATACATCACTGTTCTTTCAGAGATCTCAGAGCCATGCCCTCAACAATGAAGTGCTCTTAAGTAGCAATGTTGCTCATTTTCACCCTATCATGTGACTTCTAATCAAGCTATAGCTGTTGTCACACTCTTCTACTGAATGCGCCTTCACCAGAAAGAGTAAAAATCTGGCTGATTCTCATTCTTAGAGAGTAAGTTTTGGTTTTCTCTCTTTGCTTAAAGACCTATTTCTTTTCTGCTACTGTTTTATGAATTATTTTTTTTTCTCCAGGATCCATTACAACCACCACCTGATCTAGGAATTCTTCTGATGGTAACTGAAATTGTCGTAGAATCATAGAATGGTTTGGTTGGAAGGGACCTTAAAGACCATCTAGTTCCAATCCCCCTGCCATGGGCAGGGACACCTTCCACTAGACCAGGTTGCTCAAAGCCTCATCCAACCTGATCTTGAACACTTAGAGCAAATTAGGGCAAACACCCTGGCAAATGCTGACATACTTTCAATGATAATGTCCATAATAAACAAGGAGATAAAGTGATAACCGTTGATCCTGCAGTATTCAGACAGTATTTTGGATCCTTTATGCCATTTGATTCAACTCATGACTTCCAAGTGCTCACCCTGTGTCAGTTACCTGCTGTTTTTCATGAATATGTTTGCATTTGTTCTGTGCCTGAATAAAACCATCACATTGGTATGCTATGGATCATGTAGTCCTTTTTACAGGTCATATTTGGACAGCATATTCTTATGTACAACTGCTGGTACAGCTAAACAATGAAACATTGCTCCTTAGGATGGCTTTTGGCTGAAATGTCATTAGTAATGATATTTTTCTATTTTCAGTGTATTATTAAAATAATATTACTTCTCTTTTCTCATGTCATAATTATTCTCTTCAGATTGCCATTTACCAGTGCCTTTTTAATTTACGCGGCTTCTCTCCTCTTCTGAAAAATTCTATTCAGTTATTCTTTTCATCCTATGTGCTGATTATTATAGTTCCAATATTCAGAAGCTGAAACGTATATACCAAGATGGAATTTTCTAAGCTTTTGCACCAAAAGAACAGACTTATTCACTCTACTGTAAGACTTTTGATGAAGTAAGTCAATATTTCTTTTGCGTTCAATTAATTTATTTATTTTCTAAGCAAACTTGTACCACCAAACTAATAGGTTGTTTTAAATCACAGAAAGCTTAGAAACTCAGTTTTGTGTCCTGTATCAATTAAATTATATGATAGCCTCCAAGGATATCATTAATATGATGTTAACTTCAACATTGTTTTGAAAACATGTAGAAATATGACAATGTGGTTGAAGCACTTGACTGAGATTTACATGATCATTGATTTCACTCCTAGCTTTGGGACATTGGGTATATTATTTAAATCATCCAGCTCGCTTATATTACATGTGTACTGGTTATAACAGGACTGGTCTTAGGTGCAGGAAAAGTGGGCAATTGAGTAGAGTAGCTAATAGAATGTAAAGTCACAAACTCCAGCAAAGAGGAGTAAGACATAGATGGTCCGGTACACCTGATCAGGAGCACAGGTGTAGAGTGGGACTCTGAACATTGGGAGCAGAACTTTGTCAGCCTCATATTAAGGCCAAGAAACTCTTCAGGTTTGTGTCTTGGGCTCCTAAAATGCTTGTTGAGGATGGGTTCTGCTGCTGACACTGCAAAACCGATTTTTTTCATATTACTGAAAGCCTGGATTTTAATAGTTTGGTTTCTGTTATATTAAACTATGGTACGGATATATTCCCTAATGTATGAAAATGCCCTGAGGTCCAATGCGAATGTGCCCCTCTGGCCTTGTGGAGATGGGCCTTGGATGGCTGGTGGTTCCTATGGTGGGCCTGGGAAGAGCCAGGACAAGGTATTACTTGAGGTCTCCCACCTGCCCTTGTCTCTCTCTGCTCCTTTGTGGGTGTGCTAACAGCTTTTATCACATAACCTAGCAGAAAGAAAACAAGTTTGCAGAGATGGGAAAGCTGATGGTGAAAATACTCTGGAGAACACTGTTTCTCCATTTATACATATTTACAAATGTACAGATTTCCACAGTCACAAACTCTAAATCCTATAAGCTTCATTATTTTGTTCTTCTTATACAAAAATAGCAACAAAAATATCAAAACTTAATCTCTTGACAATCTATTTAATAAAACAGAAGTGAGAGAGGATAATCAAAAGTTTAAACCTTTTACAGCACATACCAGTTCAAGTTGAAGTGCTATGAGCAAGCTACAACCTTTAAATCTTAGAGTATAGTAGAAATATAGATTAGATCTTCATTCTTTGTTAGCGACTAATACATCATCATGTTGCAGAGGTTTCCTGCTTTTTTATTCGTAAAATCTTCTCCAATATAGTGTGTTATAATTGCAGTCATTACCAGTACATTTCCTGAAACATTAATGGCAAATATCTCTAGCAAGTGTCTGTCATGTCTAATAAATGCTGAATTAAAAATCCCCATCCCCAGTGATCTCTGAACTGAAATACACAGTAATTAATAACAGCTAATAAATAACATGTCATTTTTATATGGTAACCCAAACTGAAAAAAAAAATAAATGTAGTTTTCCCTGAAAGGCAGTTAAGGTTCAGTCCAGGCTATCAATTGCAATTTGAAATCAAGTATCAGGTATATGTTTTTAGAGATCAGTTCATTACCCAATTATGCTTTCAAACTCTTGTTTTAAAATATGTTATATTGATAAATCTGATAATTATACAGAAAATTTGTACCAACAACAAATAGAGACATTCAGAATTCAAAATGTATTTCACGTACAAAGCACTCAGAGTATGAACAGACACAGGGAAAGTTAAGGGGGAGGGGGGCTTGTTATATTGAAAAGGACTACTTACATTGTCTGTGAGACAGTTAAGGCTCCTGACCCACAAAAGGAATCCAGTCCATTTGCTCAGAACCTTTCTGGAGTGGGTACAGATATTTTTCCCCTTTACCAACGTGCACAGCTCTGTCAATTCCTTCCTACTTCTGCCTCATTAGTAATATTTTTAAAACTAGCCTAATTAGGATTTAACTTCAGATAGGACCTATTTCCTTGCTTAAAGATAAATGTATTCTTTAATGCTTTGCTTATCTAGAGTTTTGAAATTAATTTACTTTCCTCACAAGTTCCCCACAGTAAACCTTTTTCTTCTTTAGCACTAATCTCTGCCATCAGCACTGGCGCATTTAGGAAAATTAGATTATCTGTAATTTCTAATTGATAAGATCCGAGGTTTTCTGCCAATGTGATTAGCAAAAGTTGTATAATGATAGTAACTTTCTATTCAGCTCCCTTTTCAGTACAACCTGATTTATTCTACTGTCTTCTGTGCCTTACATTATTTCCATGGATTTCTGCTTTAGTAAACTCAGGCTTCAGTTTAGTCCATTCTCCAACAACCTCTGTGGAATTTCTTATTATTTCCTTTAAAAGTGATTCTGAAATCCTACTATAAGATTGGGTTTTAGTCTTAGATATGCTTTTATACTTATCCTATCCTTGTCCTTTTCAGATTTTTTTTAAGACTAACAGAGCTTGTGCTATTCTTTAAAAAAAAAAAAAAAAATGCAATGTGTAACTTAGTAAAATACTTTGCATTCATGGTTTCTTCTTATCCTTCCAAATTCTAAAACATTAGTTCCGTTGCTGAAGGTCCCTATTTTCTGTTTCCATTCTTTTTCCATTGACTCACTCCAAAAATCCTGTCTGGTGTCTGAAGAAAAAAAAAAAAAAAACAAAACAAAACAAAGAGGCGTATTTTTCACATCCTTCCATTTTCATGTATATGTGTTACTGTATTTCAAAGTTCTTTCCCCCATTCCTAAAGAAATCTATCAGCCTGCCAGTGTGACTCATTTAAATTAAATACACAACTCCTGCACTTAAAAACCAATTAAGTAGCCCAGAATACTTTATTCCATTGGAGGTTCCTGCTTTCCTTAGATATACCTGAGCATGCAACTTCCTTAAAGTAATTTCTTGAAGGAAGAAATGAGTTAATGAGCTCTTGTCCCAAGGATTTTCTCCTGTTTTCTCTCTCAATAATGCTTGGACCATTAAAATTTATAGAAACATGTACAAATCTAATGTATCACTTCACTTATTTATTCCAATGTACTAAACACTTCTCCGTACCACTAAGGTAACAGTGAAGCAAGAAGAGCAAAGTGAATATAGCCGAAGTCAGCCCAACAGAAGAATTTTCGAATAGAGGCAAGCATATCAGTTGTCCTATGCCTTTGAGAGTTTTACTCAATGTTAGCCCAAATAATTGCCTGGGTACTGAAAAAAAAGGCTATTGAATACCCATTGCTACAGTGTTAAATTTGCACAAAATTATTGAATTCCACTTTGATACCATCATAGGGGGAAAAAAAAAAAGAAACAAAAAAAAGGTGAGAAAAATTATTTCTCATAAAATGAAAATTTCATAATTGGAGCCTTGTGGAATACATTGTATTCAAGGAGTTAGTGATCTTAAGCAAACTATGCCTGCTCTACTGGGTGTTGTACTTAAGCCTTGAGAAGCCCATTAGAATGAGCAGCTGCTGTAAGGTAGCCTGCTGGAACATCACATGCCGGCCTGTGCTGTGTGCTGGTAGCTGTTATGGCAGAGATGGCATTCCAGCCTGTCAGGAGAAGACATATGATTTTGTTTCTTACAAAAAATAAAAGGTACCACAGTATAGGAGGGAGGAGGAACCTCTCCAAGGATGGGATCTGCACAGTGTGCCATGGAAAAATCATCTGGGGTCTGTCTGATACTGCACAAATGCAGGATTCCCAGCATCTGAAAGGATATAAGATGTATTTGGTATCTATATTGCTCTTTTTAGTCTCTCTTATTAAAACAAGGGTTTTGTTATGCCATTTGTTGTCAGGCTTTCCTTATTGGGGTCTGGCAAGAGCCCTGCACCATATCTCTCTCTCTCTCTCTCTCTCTCTCTCACATAAGGTGCAGAACATTGACGTAGGGAGTCAAGATGCCAAGGTGTTTCCTTCTGTACTATTCTGATGAGTTTAAAATTAATTCTGTTGACTTTTTGGGGTTTTACTACTGCATTAAAACATTTTAATAACTACACAGGCACTGTAACTGTTGTTATGAGGAAGAACAAAGGAGAGCTCCCAAAGTATGCTAGTGGACACTTAATAAATTATTTACATTTGAAGCTCATGAAAGTCAATATGTGGTGGGTGACCACAGGAACAGTTGCATGAGTCTCTTAAAAAATGTACTGGTACCTGGAAAAATAGCTATTGATTTTCCCTTACCTTTGTGCAAAATAATACTGGACTCCTACTTGACCAGACAAAGGATGACTAGGTCAAGGTGGGTAAAATGTCCCGTGGAGAAGAATGATTGCTGCTCTGAGAAATCTTTAAGGAGTTACTTGGAAAATGAGCACAAAAAAAGGATCTCCTCTTTCTGGTTATCGTCATGAGGATTAATTGGAAAATTATCACCTGGATTCTTACTTTGAATAGAGGTTGACACAACTAATCCTAAGAAATCTGGAAAAGGGAAGGAAGAGGTATTTCTGTAATTTCCATGCTGGGTTTAAGAAAATTAAAACAGGTGAATCTAGTAAAGAACAAATAATAAGTATATAGGCAACGTACATCAGTAATGCTGTTGAGAAAAGTAATAAGATAGAAATCACACTGAGTGAATCAGTACTCTGTCAGGTTAGAATGTCAGATAAAGTCCAGGGAAATAGCTGGAAGTTTTGTATGGTCATGCAAGGCCATTGGTAGCAGAACGAAAGTAACATGTACTGCTGAAGATATGAAACCAAAGTTAACAAAAAGTACAGTGGAATAGAAATTTTGTATAAGGTACAGTTTCTGTTAGATATGTGTGGTTTGGAAAAAGATAAATGAATGTAGAGGTGTGGAGAAAGCAGTATACATTAAGGGTCCAATCTCAGCAGTCCATTCAGCTCAACTCTGGGTTTTGCAATTCCATTATCCTCAGAAGGTCCCCCAATATTTCCGCATCATCTTTCTCCCTGTGCAAGCAGAAACTACCTTTCTCCTTCTCATTAGGTATATACAACTACAGTGTTTTATGCAGTGTGGGAGATAGGTGCTCCATTATTAATTATATACTGCTATCTGATTTTATCCCCTGTAAAAGAAAAAAAAAACAAAAACCTTATTGAATGCATCATTACACTCATAATTAGACTTAAGTGAGACTGAGAGTTTCCATTTGTGGAAAACATTCATGTTTTCAAATAGTTTGATTCCAAATTTGTACCCAACACGATACTTCTGAAAAAAATACGTTGACTGGTTCTATGTGACGTCTGAACTTCATTTTTTAAATTAAATAGACACAAAAGAAACTTGAATATTTAAGTTTTTTTACTTTGTCATCACATGATCTATTATAGGATATAATGTGACATGATATTTACTGTATGCCTTTGCAACTAAGACATCACGAAAAAATGGGAAAGTACTAAGAGTAACAGAAAATAACAAAATACCTATCCAAAGAATGTAATTTTCAAGTACAAGTTTTCTTTTTTCTAGAGGAAAAGTTTCCTAAACGCAGTAGACTTATTGCGAAGAATACAATTTTTTTTTTAAAATAAGTTCTTCCAAAAATAATAGTCCAATGAAATTCTGTAACCTTTTCTATTTCTTAAATTAGTATAATGGTTGCTCCTAATGATTGCTACTGAATAGACTGATAATCACTCCATGGCCAGCAGGTAGCTAAAAGTTGTTTGCACTACAATGAGAAGGGACACTGATAAATTCGTCGAATCCAATAAAAGAAAGAGTGAATGCAGAATAATGCAGAATCTCATTTCAGCAGAAAAGTGATTGAGTACTAAATATTGAGAGTACTGAGAAAATACATGCAGACTAGTAAGAATATGTATTTCGTCCGGTGGAAAGGAATATGTATATTTTACAGTCCAAGCAACTCTTCAAAAACACAAATGTCCAGGTTGGGCTTATTTAAAGATAACATTGATTTCATAACTGTTTTAGTAAATTATTTGATATTCAGAATTACAAGCCTGGATGAAAAGAAACACAATCTCTCTTCTAATAGCCCTCATTTTTTTTCTCATTTAGTAAACTGATATGAGGCAAAACAAGAAACATAAACCCCATAATATACAAAAGAAACAAAATACCTTCTTTTTAGCATTTTTATTATATGAATAATATACATTTGTGGGAAAATACATGAGTGTTTTAATTGCAATGTATAGTCCAAACAATGGAAAAATCCAGTTACATTGAGATTTCTTATATCCTTCATGGGTGTCTCTCATGCTAGAGTAACTAAAGCATGACTAGGCAACCTGAAATGCTTCTCCCAGGTCAGGTAATGTCCTCTAGATGCCGTCAGAGTTAAATCTCACAGGTCTCACTGATCAATGGAGACTTTTGTAGAAAGCATTCCTAAAAGTATTTCATCAATTTATTTCTGTCCTGTTAAATCTTTTGTGGCTTGGTTTTTTTGTTTTTTTTTTTAGTTTTTTAGTCTTTCCTCAGGATAATTTAATTTGACATATTTTACATGAAAGAAATGCAAAAGTTTAGATTCATTTCTTTCTTTCTTTTATTTGTTCAAAATATTTTCCTTTATTATTTGTGACAAAGCAATGTATTAATTACATTCCTGGCAAAAGAGCACTTTTATATTAATACATCAAACTGAAATTATTCTCCTCATCTTTTTGTACCAATCAGGAATTTTGAAGTATGGCATTATGATACCATAGTAGCAGCCTAACTTTGGAAGAACTTTCTATACTCCATGTATATCAAACTTTCTCCCCTACAACCCCAAACCCCCAAAAAGCCCTGATTAAAATATCATGGAAAAGGAATGAGGTCAGATTTTTTCCTCAAGCTAAAAAATTATTTCTGAATCCTGAAATCCTCAAGTACTTGCACTGTCTGTTTAATCTTACCAAAGAAGCTGTTATTTCTCCTAAGAATGGAGTGAGATATTCTCATTCGCAGTGTTCTTCTGTGAAAGAATTTGCATGTGTCCTGGTTTGGTTTCAGGAATTTTTCTTTCAGTTAAGTTTCTTGTAAGTAACTGCTCTTTCTGAAAGTTTTTCAGACAGTGTCTACTTTCAGACTTGACAACTCTTGGTGTTTATAGCTGCAACTGAAGTGTTGGTCAAGGTCACTGCTGGCTCTATTATATTAAACAAGTGAAAAGTCATAAAAGGGTTGCACCTGTGGAAAAGTGCAGATGGGACACATGATGTTTTGGATGGGTGACCAAAAACTGACCAACGAGGTATTCCATGCCATCCACATCATCCTCAGTATAAAGCTAAGGGATCACGGGAGTCTTGCTCTCTTCTTTCATGGTCGGCATCCCTGTGGGACCCTGCTTGCTCTCCTGCCTCCGACCCTGATCCGTGTATTCCGGAATCTGGTTCTTGTCGCTGTGAGTTTGGTCCAGGATATCTGGGTGCCTGCCTTGCTCTGGTAGCAGTGAAAACCATGGTGGTCTGCAATTCCCTGACCATCATCAGGAAGC